>NC_084984.1:20991429-21096429 GCF_963691925.1 Scomber scombrus
AAAGTTTTGAGTTTTGTGATCACTTAGCCTGTACTTGTTTAGGATCTGTCTCTGTTCTCTATCTGTGACAGTGCTAATTCATAATCTATTTTTAGAGCCAGATAACGTTCTAATCTACTTTGTGGCTTTTAGATTCTTCTTTCTATTGTTCCAAATAGGTTTATTTACATCAGGTTACAATTTGGTTACTCTTATTGGTATTTGAAAAGCAGTGTTAGTGTTAGACTGGTCAGAGTGTGTCTCAAAGGGGCAGTTAATGTCAGCACCAACTGTTATTAAGGACTCTTTTCTAGGCTCAGCTCTTGAGTTTGGAGGGCTTTGGAATGGAGGGTATGGATTCAAAGTTGTTTTTAAATGTAGTGCTCTCTTTTGAATGTTAATTATCAGTGGGTATTTGCTTAATTCTGTTCTACATGCATTTGTTGGTGTTTTTCTGTATATCTGTACACCTGTAAAATGTATCTGCAGAACTCTGCACATAAATATTCTGTTGTGTTTGTTCCACTGGGTATAGATATAATGACTGAGTGGACCCCATACTTACATACATTACCATGGGCAGGATGACACTATCAAATATTCTGAGCCAAATTTTTATTGGAATTCTGAAATTGTAAAAGTAGGTAGTATGTATATCTCATACTATGTTCAACGATATGATTATTTATGATAAACTGGTATTTGTGATTTTAGACATCTAAGACCACAATGTAGAGGTCTATAATAGAGCCCTTCATGCCACATTGAGTTGAAAGCTTCCTGGAAATCAACAACACAAGTGAATGTTGTTCCATTTTTGTTTGGTGTACATGTTTTTCAATTAAAGTGTGACAGGCATATACATGGTCGGCGGTGTGGTGTTTTGGGGGGAATCCAATATGAGTTTTACTTTAGAGTGTTCATCAAGGAAATCTAGTATTCTTGTATTTAGAATACTACAGAATAATTTACATTGACAACTGCTGACACAGATGCTACAGTAGTTATTAGGGTCTGATTTGTCTCCACTGATATGAACCGAAGAAATGACCAGATGTTAGTTAAACCTCTGACTATTAAACGATATCAAATAACTTCAGCATTGTACCCTGCCTCTGTAGGGTGTTGCATTTGAGCATTTCATTTTTAATGCTGTCTCGACCACATGCTTTCCTTGGCTAGAGAGATTTTGTCTGTTTGGTCAATTATTGTTAGTATAGTTATGGGAAATCAAGGGGGGGGGGGGGGGGGGGGGGGGGGGGGGGGTTGGCTGTCTTTAAGTGTTTGTTCTAATGCTGTGAGTTTTTCTTTTATAATGCATTGAGCTTCCATTTTTGTTTTATACGGTCAGCTTTAATCAGTGTCCTATGAAATATAGTATTAATATCATTAAAGGCCTTGTTTACACCGTCTCTGAAAGGGACATATTGATTTTGGTCATATTGATATGTAATTTATCATATTAAGGGCATTCAAAGCCATGATGGATTTGTCACTACCGTCTGGGACCCATCAGTAAGTTTTATTTATACTGCTTATTGGATTCCCTTTTTGTGTCACTCACTTGACCTGGGAGTTTAAAGAACACATTTATTTGGTAGTGGTCTAAAAGGGGGGATTACTGCCTGAAAGTGAATGCACTGATAGTGGAGGGGTCCGTGTCCATGCATAGTCCACTACACTAGATTTACCTAATGTAACTAGTGTAGTGGACCTAAGCACTACTAAGAGCTGAGGAGTATTTGAATCTCCCAAAAGAGTTCCCTCTGAACCTACCCATAACTATGTATAGGCCTAAGGCTAGGAAGTGATGCACTATCTCCCTACACTTTGATTTATTTCAGAGTGAATGTTGTTCTGATGGGTGACGGTGTGGTAAACAGGGGACACTGAACCCACAGTGGGTAAATGACATCAGGCTCAATCCCTGTTTGTCTATTCAGATCTCCAGTTAGAAGCACATTTCCCTAGGCCTGGAAATAACCAAATGTGTGATGTATCCTGTTTTACTAGGAGGGTGATGGAAGGACTGCATCTAAGGGATGTGTCTTTAAGTGTCTTTGTAAATACCCTCACCCTCTCAAAATAAGGAGAGTCTGCTGGGGGTATATAAATAAGGAGAAGGACTGGACTGCATCCCAGGGCAGTGTCTTTGAAAATATCCTCACACTTTCAAAAGAAGGAGAATCAACTTGGTGTATATAAATGGCACAGAAATATAGATTGCTATCAGTTATGCCCATGGTTTGATCTAACCTATCTTATTTTATAGAGGGCACCATGTCTTTTTTATATCCTGGAGATCAGTGAGTGGTGGGCATGTTGAAAGTGGGAGTTCCGAGCTGAACTGGTTTGTCTCCTCACAGCAGTGTTGATGATCCTGGGCTGGTGATGGAGAGGTCTGGGATGGCCTCTAAAGCTCCAAGAAGAGAAAAGGGTGGAAGAACTGCATCCCAGGGCAGTGTCTTTGCAAATATCCTCACCCTCTCAAAACAAGGAGCTTCTACTGGGTGCATATAAATATAGATCCCTGCTATCAGTTATGCCCATGGTTTGATCTAACCTTAAACAAATGTGTTATTTTCACTGTTTTACTGGTGAGATCTCCTTTATACCATACCAAGATCCCCCAATGTTCTGTCCGTCCATATGTTGTTTTATTTTATAGAGGGCACCATAAATGTATTATATCCTTGAGGTCCATGAGCAGACCATTTTCACAATATGTTTCTGTCAACACAATAAAAATCAACATCTTTGATATATTTCAGGGTTTCCAATCTTCAGTTCAAAGGATGAGTAGAGACACTGATTCTTTCAGCAGCTTATATGAAATGAAAGCATTACACAATCAAAATTAATCTGTATTGTAAGACAAATATGAAAAAACCTATAACTATCTATACATTTATAATACTGAATAATAATTTTACATGAATTCAACAGAGGTATGTACTATTTTCACTTATGTGGTGCTGTGGTTGGGTGAAGAGCCAGGTTGATATTGAGTAAAGTGGCATATCCCCTTCTGATCTTCATATTAAAGTTATGGATGACATAAGGTAAATGGGGAGTGGTATGTGGCAATGTGGTATCAGGGAACTACCTACTGGCCTGCTCCACCATCCTCCTCAGTGCCTCAGCAGTGTTCTTATAAGGACTTGCAGGTTATTTGTTCCTGTGTGGATCACCAGGAATTAAGTGGCCCCAAAGATATCATTTTTCAACAGCTTCATTGCCTGGCCTGTGGTGCTGCAACATTTTGACAGCAGTTTGTTACCTAGAAAAAACTTGCTTGTTTTCAGGAATTTTCCATTAGAGGCAGCA
Organism: Scomber scombrus; assembly: GCF_963691925.1. Lineage (NCBI taxonomy): Eukaryota > Metazoa > Chordata > Actinopteri > Scombriformes > Scombridae > Scomber > Scomber scombrus. Next base: position 20,994,736 of record NC_084984.1, read on the forward strand.
AGCAGGACCACTTGTGGGCCTTGCTCTTCAGGCTTAGTTGAGTAAAGCTGGGATGGGCAGAGCTGGCTGTTGGCACCAGGCTGTGTGGATGTATCAGGAGTTGCCAGGGTGTTATTGGGCTGGGTGCAGAGCAGAGAGGGTGGGACAGAGACAAGGCAGGGGTTTGGGACTGTTTTGGCTTCACTTTTGGGGAAATGTCATGATGTGCATATTTATATACAGTCAATGGTAGCAGGTAGCAGTTGAAAGCTAACTAGTTGCTTTTATTTAAAACAAAAAGTTATTTTTATCCTCTGTTCTTGCTAATTATGCTATTACCTTTTCTTTAGAGTCCTTTCTGAAGATTATTTGAAGGTTATTTTGCAAAATATATTTTAGGTCCACGTTTGAGATGTATTCAGATGCTCATTTTTGGTGCAGCTACTCTTATGGAATCTATCACTCTCTCTTTGTCTGTCTCTCTCTTTTCCGCTACCTCTCTTTCTCTTCTTCCCCTTCTTCCCCTATACACTTACTCACCCCCCACCCAACACACACATTCTCTTCCCCTCTACTTAATATTTATATTTGTATCGCAGGTATTTATCATACAACACTTATTTGCAATACTTATTTATCTATTAACTACTTATGTGTAACTTGCACATCAACGTGCAATATTATGTGTATTTGTATATTTCTCTGTCATCTGTTACTCTAATAGGAACTACTATTCAAATAAGCCAAAATTCACTGCCTTAAATATTACCATCTGCTGTGTTGCTGTCCATGTGACAATAAAAGATGTGAATCTCTTGAGATTTTCATGGCAATCCATATTTCAGTCTGGAACAGAATGGTTGATGTGACAGACAGACCAACACTCCCGTCCCTTGAGCCATGCCACCAGTATGGCTAAAACAAGCTGCAACTTCCCAGTGGATGCTTGAGCTTGATGATTGTTCGCTCAGCTCTTTAATACTTTACTTTTATTTGCTTGTTGATAATGTTGCTCATTTTCCAATGGCTATAGGCAAAGATTAAACTAAAATTATTCACATTGTTGTTGGACATTATCAATTAACTTGTTGCCTTCCATTGCTCACAACCAGGATTTAACTTGCCATTCTATCTATCATGCCCAAAACAAAGCTTCATTAGGTCTTACGCCGCTAAAACATGCAAGTGCAGACACACAAGATAACATGCACTCACATACGCACACAAAAACACACAGTGTGCCAGTGTCATCAAAACAGATTAGTCACACATGGCAAAAAGACCAGAGTGATGGAAGATTGGGAGTGAAGAGCATGGGAAAATGAAGGGGGAGCATGAAATGGAGGTGAAGTTGGCAGGGGGGAATAGAGATAGAGGCACAGGGTAAATGGGACAGTGGCCTGGAGGGTCACCTGTCTAAAACAGAGAAAGTTAGAATGAAGAGAACATGACTAGGGGAATCATCCATATCTGAGACGAAGAGAATGAGTCACAGAAAATAACATCTATGAAGAAAACAAATCTAAGTTTTTGTGAGTGATGTGCTTGTAAAATCAGCATATAAGTTGATAATGGGGTGATTTTGTGGTACCCTGTTTAACGGTGTCTTCAGGCAAGGCACAACTGGTAAGGGAACACACACACACACACACACACACACACACACACACACACACACACACACACACACACACACACACACACACACACACACACACACACACACACACACACACACACACACACACACACACACACACACACACACACACACACACACACACACACACCAGAACAAGGGCTTTGTCTGAAATCACTACCTTCTTCACTCACTCACTACTCCCTATATAATAAACTCTAAATGGTTTACTCAATAGTGAGCAGCAAAACAAGATTTTGGCACTAACTGATTGTCATTATTTGGTGTCATCATCATCAGCTGTAGAGTGGCGTGACAGTCATTTTCCCATCTTCAAAATGTGGAGCATTGCATTGTGGAATTGTTAGCACAAAGAAGTGAACATGCCATAGAGACTACATTTTTCAAGAGCACTTTTGAGAGCACTATATAGTGCTATATTTACACACTCAATTGGGGAAGATTTTTGATTTAGACTCAAGGTCACATACACATGTACTATCTTGTATGTGTGTATAGCTGTGTCTAAGGAGCTTCATATTTGATTTTAACACGCATGCATAGAAGCAGTATCAACCTTTTTGTCAGCGTTTCAGTTGCACATAAACTGACCGTCTCTCATAAACACCTATGGGCATATACGCTGCTATCAGTGTTCCCTGTAGACCTGCATAGCTGTGTTAGAAAGAGAAAGACATTTCCCAAATGTTTACCATTTCTAAAAACGGTTACCAAAGGATGAAGGGACTAGGAGAAAGAGAAATAACTGTTGAGTTCTTAATTGAAAATAGGGATATATTGTAGCTAAGGCACATGGAAGAGTAAATGTATTTTATCACTCTCAAAGACATACTTTTTACTTTCTGCACTCATAAATAAATAAATGCATGCTTTTCATCACACACACATGCACCTGCACCCCTCGCGGGTGGGTAGGATGAATGGCTTAGCTGTCCTGTATTGACAGCAGGATTGATGTTGTCTGATTCCCAGGTGACTCATTTGACACAGTCAGAATAGACCTCTCCTTGATGCCTTACTGACTCACTATATGCAAGTGTGTGTGTGGGAGAGAAAGAAAGAGAGGCAATGAGAGTAAGTGTATGGCAGTGGTATTTTGCAGGGCACTCTGGTCCGATGAGTATGCATTGATAAGCATTCATTAGGGGGAACACAGCAAGTTGAAGGAAATAAAGAAGTAAGAGTAAGGACAAACTATAAGAAAAAATGCATTTGTGTTTATGTGAACATACTTAGTAAACATTTTTATGTGTAATGTTATATTTTATCTATATTTTATGAACTCAATAGTTGGTTACATGGAAACATCTAAAGGTTTTGGCAGTCGGGAAACAACTGTGTCCAAATATTGGCAGAACATTCTGGACCAGATACGTTTTTTAAGGTAAGATACTGAGTTTCTGCTGGTCCTCCTAATCAAGAAATGCTTAAAATAATTCCTAAAAAAACAAACTTGGAGAACCTGAGAAACTGAAAAAAACATCAAATAAAATATAGCTGAAAGCAGCAATGCTTAAGATTCAAGCAGAGTGTGAGTATTTGGATCCTTGTTAAACTCAATAAGCACTTGAAAACATAACACATGCATGAATTGCTACATTATCCACATGGGGATTTGAATACCACACCTGTATTTCCAGAGGGGGTGACTTTCTGACTGCACCACTGGGGCAACGACATCACATGCAAAACTGGGTAAGTTTGGTTACAATCGCTCAAGACGATTTTGATTTTTAAGGACACAGTTTTAAAAATGTATACATTTTAAAAAGTATAGAATATAAAAAATGAAGAAAAAAAAAAAATTTCAACTGAGTCCAGATGTGCTATGTGCAATTTGAAGCAGATTGCACAAAATTTGTAGGAGGAGTAGCAAAAAATTGATTTGGGGGAACAACGGCAACAGTGAGATCAAGACGAAGAAGAGGGAGAAGGAGGAGAAGAAGAAGAATCGAAACAGATACACTAGTCCCAGTTTTGCTGCTTGGACCCCTAATAAATCCCACTGACAAGGCAAATAGCAACTCTGTAGAGGTATTAAAGAAAACTGGATTACCACATTCACAAGTGCCAATGAACCTATTTGGCAATTTCAACAGCCTTTTGTTTTTTTAAATGTACTACCAGTTGTATATTGTATTATGTCCAAACAATATCAATCATGCCCTCAAATGTGATTATGTTTATGTGACTAATACTCACAGTAAGAATTCACATGGTGACAATGCTCTCTTCTGTGAATGTAATATAATAATACTGACTGCAGTGCTGCTTGAAATAAAAGACCTAATTGATGTGAGGGTCTCCAGTGACTTGTTACATATTTAAAACTGCATCTGCTGGTTTTAGCTAGAAGACTGCTGTTCTGAGACTAGTATGCATCTCCATAGGCATGCTACATGTTTTACAAGTAATGCTATGCCATCATTTCATGCTTACTTAATTGTTGTAGATGTGGAAATGTGTCTCTGTAGACTATATACAGCCTTGCAGCATCAAAACAATCATTGTGCACCTTTTTATACAAAAAAACTGTTTGATTTAATTTGCATGTACAGTCAAGTCCATAGGCAAGGAATAAATGTATTTTTTTGTAGCTGGTCCAGCACATTGAAACACATTAGAACTTCATTCTTACTTACATGTGAGGAAATAATATATAGGCTTCCTTTCAAAGTGCTGTGTAAGCCTTTAACCTCTACTTTCTCATTTACATGTAATACATCTTTCTTGTCAGGCCACGGCCTCTACTTTATCAAGAGTGCTAGGAAATGATTGTATTGGAGTGATTGCAGTAAAAGGAACAAGGACGGAGTGTGAGATCCAAATGTTCCATTAATGAGTAGAGACAGTTAATGCTTAGGATTGTCCTCTACCAGTAAAGAAAAGTCAGCACATCATAATGCTGTTAAAGGATATTGAATGTGAGTGATCTGCCTGAACAGTATTTTTGTTAAAGGACTAGTATGTGAGATTTAGTGGGATCTTGTGGTGAGGTTGAAGATTGCAACCAAAGAAATAGTCCCCCCATGTAGGAGAACCTATGGTGGCCATGAAAAAACACAAAAGTTAGTGTTTTGTTTGTCTTTCTGGGCTACAGATGAACATGGTGGTGCAACATGTTGGCCTCCCTGGAAAAGGACCCGCTCCCTATGTAGATATAAAGGGCACATTCTAAAGTAACAAAAACACAATTATTATTTAAAGGTGATTATACACTAATTAAAACACACTTATAAATATTAAATTTCATTTTTCTCGATTCCACTAGATGCCACAGACACTGTTCCTTTAAACAACTGTGATAACAATAAAAAACAATAACAAAAATATATATTTTTTTAAAGATGAAAACAAATATTTTGTTTATGTCCGGGACATTGCAGACCAACCTCATGTAGGGTTGCATACTGCATACAGTGTCAAATGCCTAATATATCTCATATACTAAATTCCCATTGCCTCCCATTCATTCACGCTCTGCTGTCGTCTCCTTGTCCTTCCTTCTCTGCCCTGGAGCCGAATGGGGAATTTCCAAAGATAAGATGATGCCTCCACCCTATCTATAATCTTTCCTGCTCTGTCCTGTACAGTGCCTTCCCTGCCAAACAACCCTGTTCATAAAGCCTGTCACATTTTCAGATTTCATGAATCAATGTTGTTAATCATTTGCTATTTAAAGCATGGCCTTTGTTAGTAAATTAGATAAAGAGATGAGCTCTGGAGCACACAGATCATAATACAACTTTATTGGTGAAAACAGGCTGGTTGCATCAATAAATGGCGCTTAATTACATTCATTAAAAATCTTAATATCTGATGAGTAACCTCGCCACAGTTAAGTTAGAGATTAAATGATCTCTCCATGTTGCTGTCTGCAGTGCTTTAATAGGGCTGGATGATGCCAAAGTCACTCAAAGCTTGGTTTTAGAGACTGGAGGAGTGAATCAGGATTGGAGGTAGAACCATGCCAGATTGTTTTTATTGACTTTTCCACGGCTTGTAATTGTATATAGCCCCATGTTCTCAGAAGCTCATATCCAACTTTGACATGGACTTTAATACTGTCTGCTGGCTTGTGGATTTTTTAACAGCGGGACCCCAGCCAGTACGCTTTCATCCTCTACTGCACCATAGGGCATCGTAAACGCCCCTCTACCTCACCTTGTTTTGGGCTTTATAACCCAGTAAATGTTTGCCAAATTAGGAGTCAGTACATATTAGAGGGGAAGTGAATAGTGCTTGATGATGTTGGCTTTTGTCACGGTACAGTTACTGATGAGCTTCCGAGTTGGTGTAACCTTTCATTGCAAGAGTTGGTTTCTCAGAGAATACAAGGAGAGAACATTTTGATACCAGCTCCACTCAAATGTAAGTCATTTCACACACTCTGCCCTCATCATGATGTGTTTGGCTCCTTATGCTTTTTGTATGACATATTCTTACCAATATTCTGTGTAAAGGCTCTGCCCCTGTTTTTATCATTCAAAGTGCAGGAGGTGGCACTGGCTCTCTCTTGTGTGACCAACAGATTTCCATGACCAGAGCACCTGCAGCACAGTTGTAAAGGTGGTTGGATTAGGAGGATTAAATTATCAGCGGGTGTGATAGCGGCTGGCATCAATCAAGGACAATCAGATCAACTACTCTTATCCCTTTTAAATGCAGTGCACACCTTGCTCTGGTGGACCGACAGTTTGGTAATGTAGAGGAGAGACCAGCACAAATTCCCCTACGTGGGAAGCAGCCGGATACGGCAAATTGAAAAGGTACCCTGTGGAGTCTTTTTATTTAATTATTTTGTAAACAAAGGTATTAGGCCACATGCAGCAACATTTTCATATTTGGTATCCTCTTATTTCAGTGAGGCTTGCTCATATAAGTGTTCTAGTTATGATTCAACAAGCTCTCTTGACTGCCCAAATGTGAATTGTCATACTTGTTGTTCACAAGCATAAACATTGCACCTAAATTGCTATGTGAGGTTACACCCTGTTGACTGATGATGGGAGGCTCAAGGGAACATGACGGTCATGGATAAGACAGTATTCTATATTAGGTGATTTTATAAAGATTTTTTCTATAAAGATATTTCCCCGTACAACAATCATGACACCTTGAATTTAGGGCCATAAGTGGAATAGTGTGAAATCATCAACAGGAATGCGTATGGCATCATTTGCCTTCATGGGAACAAGATACTAACAAAAAAGGGGACCAATCCAAAGAATATTGATCCATTGCTCGACTAGTGGTGAAAACTCTACAAGGTACCCTTAAAGTAATATTATAAAATCAATGTTGCAAACAACTTTTATAGCAGTGTGGTGTTTTATATTCTCGTCCAAAATATGTGAGCACTTGTACAATCGAATTCTCAAAGTGCCAGTAAACATGTCTATTACATTGCATTTCTGTCTGTGAAGTAGGTAATAGGACCATAAATAAAAAAGGGGTTATGTGATTTTGGAGAGTCCCATTATTGCCCTCTTAACTGAAGCAATAAAATAACACAGGCCTTTTGGATTGAAATGGGTTTGAATAGACAGGCACTATAATATATTTGGATTTCAATTGCAATCCAATCACACTTGCACTTAGATTGCTTTTTTTTTTTTTTTTTTTTTAAATTGACACCCATTGTCCTACACTCCTCACATTATTTGGCACAGGCAATACCATTGAAAGCCACAAAAGCTTACAGTCAAATGACCCCTTTGCTGGCACAAGGTCACTGCGCTTGATCTTCATCACCATGTTAGAGCTGGCTAGGTGTGTTTTCATGCATATCAAATGTAATAATGACTGGTTCTCTTTAAGGATAAATAAAAAATAAAGACAATAAACATGTATAAAAAATTGACACTTCATAAACACAAGCATCTAAATTTCTATTTGCGTTATTATGTACATACCTCCATGTTTGCATGCATACAACAGTGAGCATGTGTGTGTGCACTGGGCATAGGTGACCTCAAGGTGTACATCTGTTCTGATGATTGAAGAGTTTACATCTGGCAGGTTGGGGGGGTCAAATCCCACCTGACTTGAGTGTGATTACACAGCCTTCTGATACCGAAAACATTGCAGCTTACAGGGGTGGGTTCTGACCTCATAAATTGTAAGGTCAGTTGTTTGTTGGGCCACAACCATTCAGTTAGAATACATTGCTTTATAAAAAGAGGCCCAATAACCCCAGTTTAACACACAAAAAGCATCATGGACAAAAAAAAAGGTTTCACGTAGAATAATATTCTAGTACAGCGTCTTCCATTCGCATTTGCACTATAGCCATAATTAAAGAAAAGAGTCTTGGATCTCACACACAGATGAGGAAACCATATTACCATCTTTACCATGTTCTGATTCATGGGAAGATATAATGTACATGATAATCTACCTTCACCACATGTGTGTTCATGTTGGTATTCTGCTCAGAAGTCAACCTTGCCTCCAGAGGTTGACATTACTGTAAAGAGAGTTACCAGTTACTAATGAGGGACTCAGACAGCGTCTCACCATAGATTAGAGCCAAGGTTAACTAGAAAGGACACACAGTGATGACATCAAACAGCTTCCTCATGTCCCCCTGGCTCCCTGTCCCCAGCAGTCTACCACCCGTGAATACACACATACATTCACACACGCTGACACATGCTGGAAAATGCACATGTCTGCAGGAAGCAGGCTTTATTTAACAAAGCTGCTTACTTCCAATTAAATTACAACACACCGCATCATGTATGTTTCCATGTTCACTATTTCCCTATGCATAATGTTTCTCCCTCCATCTGTCTTTGTTGGTCTATCAAATTCATCCACACATATGCTGGCTCTCTCTGATGTAACTTCATGTTACATTTGATCTCGGACCCCTTAGTTTGTGATGCAGATTAATATGCAGGATATGTCAAGACTTAAACATTTAACACCACTGATTGCTGTATGTGAACTCTCAAAATGATTTACTCTAAAGATCACTTGTCTCCTGCTAATTCATATTAGTTCACACCTGCAAAAATGTGCTTAGCATTAAGGTACACCAGTGAGTCTAGTGCATTAGAGCAACGTCTTCTTGACATTCTGGTAATGAGGCGCAATGCTGAGCTGAGTGTTATTAGGATCTCAGATATTGGACATGGTATGTTAATTTCAATGGAGAGGGAAGGTGGCACAAATTATTGATCTACAATTAGCATGCATCACATATAATATCAACAAGCTCAAGATTTTACATTACATTGTAACCTGTTAATTTTTTCCTGCATTGAAATATAAAAGCAGTGTAAAACATTTCCACAGTCCAAAATAAGATCTTATTTATATTGATTTTAGTGATGATGTACTGCATTATTTAATTTACAGAAGCACATAGACACTGAAAATTAGATGCCATTGTGGAATTGGCAATATTATGACACATTTATCCCATTATAGTCTAGACACTGGTGGTGGTGATTGGCTCTACAGACTGTGGGGTGGAGGCGGTGTCCTGAAAGAACAGCGGTGGAGTGATGGGACAGTTTTCAATAGTGGCAGCAACATAATCAGGGGCTCCTATGAGTCAGAGAGCAATCTGATTGGTTAAAGGTCAATAGAATAAATAGGACATGACAATGTGAGAAAAAACTTAAAAACATTGACAGGGTGTGAATTTCCTCTGTATCTAAAAGTAGAAAGAATGCAGCCGAATAGCCAAACTACTTTATAAGTATACATTTCATTGTGAATGTTAAATTCTTTCTAAAATATCTAACAAACACTGTGTTGTAACAATGATCCATATGTTAATGAGATAAACATGAATTTTAAGTGTGGCCATTCTCAACACCTCTGAGGGGTTAGATAAGCAATTGCTGACCCCTCCCAGCTCCCTTAGTTAACCGTTTAAAATTAGTATTTTATACAATTGATCATGGTCTCACAGCTGGCCGACTGCAAACCATGCCTCCTTTGTAGAGCACTTTATACACTGGACACGATATACATAAAATCTGATGTTGCAGCAAAGTTTCTTCCTCTAGTCCAGCTCCTCATCCCCTTAAGGGTCAGAACTGTCAGGACGATTTGCTATCTAATAATGGTCATTTGCGATGCATTTTACTATGACATAAAACTTAATAAAGTTCGTCTGACAACTTCCATGTTAAATAACCGCCTGTTCTCACTCCCAACTCATTGCATACTAAGTACCCCCTTAAGGGTTATTTTTAAATGTGCACTCCCATATCTGAAATGAAACCAATAACGTATATATAAGCCGACAAATTTACATATTTAGAGGTGGATAGTGAGATAGATAGATGGCAAAAACTGGACTCTGCTGCAGGTGACCACTGTTTTCTTCCTATTTTTAATCGTAGGTCAGGACAGTTTTTGACCAAAACCATGATCTTTCCAGAACCTTAACCATGTGTTCTTTTTGCCTAAACCTAACCTTATCCACAGCATTGTCACACTTTAAAACATAATTATTTTTAACAGTCATTGCAAGTTGAAAAATGTTGCTAAAGGGGTACCCAGTGGGTTAAAAAGTGACTTCAAGGGGCCCTGACTAAGCTTCAGTATGTGACGAGTTGGAAGTGAGAATATGCTGTAAATGATATAATTCCTTATCTTATGCAATGCTTCATCTGTATCAGTGTCTTAATGTTTGTACTGCCTGCAGCTGCAGAGTGAATAGGTTGTCAATGCTGAAAAAGTAGGATTAAAGTCTGGGATTAAATCCCGTGGGGCTCTCACTCTATCTTTAATTCTTTATTGAAATTTCAAATGGAAACACTTTGCATAGTCCATTTAAGTCTTCAAATGCACATGCACAAAGTCATAAGCACTTTCTTACTCGCACCCTCACATAGTTGCATTTTCTACAGCAACATCACGTGAATATCCAAAGACCAAAAGCACAACCACTCAAGGTAGTGTTTTATATCCACACTTAATAAGAGCTACTAAAAGCAGTGCTTTCTCCACACTGCGTGATTTCCAATAAAAGCTGACACCGAACACAGTCTTGCCAACTAACTTGGCCTTTTTCCACAACACGTAGACACACCCTCGCGCACACAAACAGACAGTAATACACACACGTTGATGGAACTGACACATTCTTAGATATATGGGCTGTCCCTATATAACCTCCCACAGCGCTATAGAGCAGAAATAAAGCTGTTTTCACATCATAAAGTCAGCAGTATAACTGCACTGTGCTTCTGGGGCTGATATCATTTATCTCTGTGACTTAATGAAAAGCCCCAAGTGCTCCTGAATGAATTTGTAAGACACAGAAACCTGATGATGATTTTTTTTTTTTTAAAGAATCAAAACAGACAGTCAGCAGAGGCAGTGTCTATCTGAATCTGCAGCCATAATGGGCATGAAAGCAGCAGGTCACTTCACTGTCAGTGGACCTAGTAAGGAAAGTCTAAGCAGCTGGGGAAAAGTAAAATAAGGAAAAGCAAACCTGCAAAATCAAAAAGGAACTTGGAAGGTAGAGGAAGACACATGGTGCAGGAAGAGTACAAAAAGAGCCAGAGGAACAATTGGTGGGGGGACAAAAAGAGAAAGAAACACCCGTGGGTGCTGAAGTGCTGAGTGAGGGAGACAGAGAGAGAAAGACAGAAGTGTGGACGGAAACAGAGTGAGACAGAAACATGCAGACTCAAGGAGACAACGGAGGATAGACAGACAGAGAGACAGATGCTACAGGACAGAAAAAAGCAGGCGAAGGCCCCTGTGGAGTCAACGTGTCAACAGAGTAGTAATTGCGATCTAATGTCCGGGTGGGAAGATGATGGCGGGGGGCAGGAAGCGACGGGAAGGAATTGTGGCAGCGATGAGATGGTGAAAGACAGAGGAAGGAGATGGGGAGTGGCATGTCTCACAGGATTAGAATCTGTCTGGGTTGAGAGAATACGAGGGTATCAGTAGGTTAAGGTGTTTAAGTGCACAGACACGCACAGAAAGACACACTCATTCCCTGTGTACATGTACATTGCACATCACACAACATGAGTTTTTCTTCTTTCTTTTTTTTTTGGATTATTTTCCTTCTTATTATTCTCATTACAGATTAAAGCTAATTCTAAATATGTTGATACCTTGTAAAAAGTAATGGACAAACCATCATAACATCAACCATTGTTTGTGGACTTTTAAAGCCTTGAGTTTGGCATTTAGTCCGTTGCCATCTTGGATCTTTGGAGCTAGAAGTGACCATATTTGGAGGAGAGAGTGCAATGGAATTGACCCTAACCCTATCTGCTACACTTAACTGTTACAATCCTAATGCTCATTTTGGCTAGCGAAAAATGGGCTTAAAACAAAACATACGTCTCAGAAAAACAGCTGACTCCTTACAGGGTCTTTCAATATGACCAAACACTGAACAAGATTTCTGCAGGTGACCGAAATGTTGCAATTAATTTTCATGGAGCGAAAACACACTATAATAGTGACAATCTATACTCCTAATCTAGGGTTAGGATACGTAATGTACGTAACCAACGTCAGTGTGGTAGCTACCTGTCAATTACATAGCCATGCCCTAAAGTATACGCTGTCTATCATCCATTTTCCTTTAAAAGGATTATTTACAAAATGAACATCACGCTGTATTAAAGAAGACTTAAAACGGGTGTTTGAGACCATAAACAAATCAGGAAAATGTTTACTGACGTAATAAATAAAGCGAAAAATTGGGTCATTTTCTCATAGACTTAGTATATACAATCAGACTACTTTTTGGAGCCAGTGGAGTCATCCCCTGCTGGCCAAAAGAAAGAATGCAGTTGTAAAGCACTTTCACATTTGCTTCAATTTTCAGACCGCTTCTAAGGCAAAGTCATGGATTTATAAGAGAACTTAAAGTCTTCCACCACAACAATGAGGTGAATGAATTCATTGTTTTACAGCCTTTTCTTTTGTAATGAATGAGTAAACAAAAATGTCTTTTTGGGCCATTGGTCACATGACCACCAGTTGTTGGGGCTTGGTTTAAAAAGGCTTTTGAGGCAGGACATAATGCAGCGGGGGTTCATTACAAACTATAAGGTAGTGGGGCATAATTACTTAAAACTGTCAAAATGTGTGACTACAGATGGAGAATAAAAGCCCAAATCAATTGTTGTTCTTTTAGCTGCTGGGTCTGCAGTAAACACTGACATCACCATGGTTACTACAGCCAGCTGTCATTACCACTAATTTGTCAGCCAAACAGAGTGCACCTATTGCCTGCTGCTGAAACTGCAAATCATTTAATTGATGTTAAACCAAATTTTGTGCCAAGAAGACTGAGACTATTGAACATGTTTGATTTTGTCAAAAGGATCAAAGCAAGGGGGAGACTTGAAACAGTTACGCTTAAATCTGACATCTGAAAAGTGCTCAGCTGTTTTCTGACTAGAAAATATGTGTAGTACGGTAAATGTGCTTAAACATTATGTCAGCATTAGTGATGAGATGTTTTGTGGCTACAAAATGACAGTTGAAAGGCATAACACTGACTTTTTAATTGTTATTTTGAGTGTGTAACAGCCATTATGTGACCTTGACTACTCATTTCATTTAGTGCTTTTATCTATTGCCATTGATTTTTTTCAAATGGTCTTCATATGTATTTCTTGCTGCTGGAAAGCATTTATCCTGCTGATTTCAGATCAACTGTCTGGAATTTGTGTAGATAAGGGTTTAGTGGCAAATAGGTTAATAGCTTGCTAACAAGATTAGAAATGTAAATGGGAAGCAACGTGTGGAAACATGCAATCTAAGTTATGCAGGGTTGCGAGAATGTAAGGGTCACTGTCTAAATGTGAATACAAAGGTCTGTTATGTTTTGACTAACTTATAATTACTGGTTACAGTACATTTCTGTTCTGTGTGACTCGACATGAAGAGCCACATTGTCTCCTAGGCATTCTGTTGTATGTAATGCTGATGTCCGATAGAAAATGTGAGAAATGTAATGAAGCCCGAATTAAGTTTTTGCAAACAACATAATGTTTTTAATAATTGTATCTCCAAAGTTGGAAAATATTTACTGACAACATGCTTCTTTAGTTTTCCTACATTACCCATTCTTGCAATAGAATGTCCACTGATAGAAAGTAAGCATAGTTCATAGGGACTCACAGGAACGGCAGGTTAGGGAAAGAGAACAGAGACAGAGACAGAGACAGGATATGTTTAAAGCACTTCCTTACCTGGAAAAAAAACATACCTGCTGAACATTATCCTAGCAGCAATTAAGTTTCCCTGAAACTTTCAACAAATGTTTCGAACAGCAGTCCTGTTACTGCAAGAAACAACATAAATTCCCTATATGTTTTACCATGCCCATGTTTTCTTATATATGTACTGAACTATATATACTAGACAACCATAGAATGTTTTCAAAACAGCCCATCTTCACAAATATATTACCAGGCGTAAATTGACTTTTTTTTCAAACAGAATGAATAAATAAAAAGTAACGTTACTCAGTCAGCATTCATTTCAAGCAAGAGTGAAGTCTCATAGTCAACTGATATTAACTGAAACCAATAGCTTGAACTTTTTATATCAGCAAGTCTTCCAAAACCATCCAAAAAAAACATATGATCTTTTCTGATCGTACACATCTGGTGCTCAGGTTTGATTACGTTTAAGGTCAGTAAGGTTCTGCAGTAATTGTATTGATTATTAATAAGGTTATATTATATAAAGGACATTTAGAAAATTGCTTTACATTAAGGTAGTTCTTTTCTAGACATTGCTGTACACTGCATACTGACACAAAAGAGGCATGGGGAAAACAGGTACAGTTGGTGAAAAGGGGTAGGTCAATTAAGGTACATTAAACTTTTTTACAGTTCAGTCAAGCATTGGGCACATTGCGTGGTTTAAGTGATTAAAGTGCACACTGTCTTGCAGGGTCATGGTCCAGTGTGCTGCGCTTGAAAGAATTAGTTGCTTGAAATAAATTAGAGGCACTGAGGATTGGAGTTTGAGGTGTGAAAAGTTTCACAGTGTGCAAGGTCTCAGATTAGAGGATGGTGCAGACATTGCACAGTAAGCAGGACCAGCCGGCACATATGGGTAAAGTAATGCTATTTTACACTAAATATAAACAATAGGAAGGAAAACAGTTACTTGGGATATTACATGCCAAGTAGGATATTATGGGGCTGCACCGTGTGCGATGAGCTGATTAAACAGGTTAAGAACTCTTGAGGGGGGAAAAAAATGTGTCTTGGATTTATTGTGCCGGCACACTATGCCAAAAGAAAGTGTTTGGAGCAGATGGCTGGTTTGGTGGGCTGGGACTGTAGCAATTCTTCCATTTCCTTTCTACAGCCAGATGCAATGCGTTTCATTTACATAGCTGATATTCATTCAACCACACAGGAGTGAGGGAGCAGGACATGGAGCAGGAGTTTCACCAGGTGCAACTTTACCTCAGTGAATTGTAGAATGTGAAGATATATTCATTCACTCACTTGTAAAAACGGAGCATGACTGTTTGTCAGACATTGAGATTCCTTGGTTGCAACAGGATGAACAGCTGTGCCTTGCTCCAGCTTACTGCCTCTGACTTTAAATCACTAACTTCATCACTGATGTTTCTGTCTTACTACTATCACAGTGATGCTATCAACAGCATCTTATAAGATTGCGCAGAGAGGTACTGTTGGTTAAAAGTCTGAGTAAGGAATTTCAAGGTTATTTATTAGTTGCACCCACTGCGCCCTCGGTTGTGTGGATGTTAATTAAAAACACATGAGCATGGCGAAACAAGGGTATTGTTTATTATTTAGGTGTGTGTGTGTATGAATTCTCACAAAATAGTACTGACTCATTATGCAAATGTACATGTCATTATATTTCCTAAAGTTGATGGTACCCTTTGATCAACTTTGGAGCAGTTTCCGACCGACAGTAATGTGCACATACAGTAAATGTAACTAATGATCCAAAACAAGCAGCTTTCTCATTGCACCTGTCAACAGTAGAGTGAGATTGGGCTCCCAAGTTGACATAAAGTGCTACTGTCCATAGACGGGTTGATTCATGCATCCATCCGGTGTTCATTTGAATAAAATGTGAAGTGGATCGGCTACGGTAAATTGGCTTAGCAGTGGCGTGGAATGAAATGAGCCAATGTGCTTTGAAATACAGAACCTAAAGCTGTTGGCGCTGATTCACAACAGTGAGTCACATGAACTGCTTCTGAATTGGTTAACTAATGTCAGAATGCATACAACAACTGAGCTGGTAAAAAGAAATATATGTTTTTCCACCACCAAAAAAACAAACATCCTCAAACAAATTTTACCCCTCATCTCAGTAAAACACATTTCATTTTATTTGCCTCATATCAATCATTTGATGGAATTACACAATACAGCTGTAGGATCAAACATCAAACATACTCTAACACACATTACAATACACAGTACAATCAAAAAGAAAAAAAAATCTGAACTTTTTAATGTCCATTTACATGATTTCAAGTATTTCAAACATTACTGTGCCAAGCAGAAAGGTTACTGTGAATGGAAATGGTATTTTATGGACAAGTAAGCAAAATATACAAAGATCAATTCAATATATGTTTTGTGAATTTTAATCCAGAAAATAAATTTAATAGAAAAAATATTTAATGTTATTTGTATCTTTAGATAATTTGTCTGTATTCACACCAGGCCAGATTCATAGGGATTCTGTCCATATTTGCCAATTCCTCACCTCACTATTTGTATCCAGTGTCTTGCAGGCACAGACTGGACTTCAGGGGGGGTTTGGGAATTTTCCCTGTGTGTTGCTTTTTTAAATGTAAGATTCATCGATTGACACAAGTGGTATCAATTTGAAATTGGTGGATTGGAGTTCAGCGAGTGACTGTTATTCAGTCTGCAAGAAGCATTTCCTTGTTTTAACTTTAATTACTACTTTCACAAAGTGTTTTAGCTTCTGTGCGCTAATCATACCATAAAGGGATAGTACAGACTTTTTGCAGTGGGGTTGTATGAGGCTGTTAACCATAGTCAGTGTATCACCTCTAATAGATTTGATTCGGCATGCTCCAAGTTTGGAGCAGCAGGCAGAAGTACCAGCACGGAAGCTAAGCAATGTACTGCTGTGGATGGGGGCCTGCAGCAAAATTAATTTTTGCCATCTAAAAAATATAATGTCAGTTTAGGTGCACACTATATTTAGAATCTTTTCACTGCTTTACCCTGCCATCAGACAGCCCTTTCCACTACATTTTCTCAACCGTGGAATTTCCATAATCCTATGTATTACGCCGCAGATCAGCTGTCTGGGTCAGAAAGTGCTGCTGCAGAGTAATACGCTGTGCAGCGTCCAAATCTCCTGCATATCTATAGCAGGTAATACACTGACTATGAATAACTACCTCATAAAACCCGACTTCGAAAAATTCAGTACTATCCCTTTAAGTACACTTTATTTGCCGTAACCACAGTTTTTCCCAAACCTTAACAATACTGTAGTTTCATGCACAGAAATGTAGGAAGTGAGGGAAAAAAACCCAAAACCCTCACAATATTGCTGAACATAATCTGGAGTTTTGCAGAATCGTCCTATATTAACGTTTTTCCCTGGCAAGAGGTGGAATTCCCTCGTTATGCAAGCCAGACAAAAGACAACTTAACTGATATGTTCAGATGAGACAAAGCTTGGCGCAGCTTCACTGCCCCTAAATGACTTGATGATTGATGGAGGCACTTATACTTAAAGCCATGTGGCTTTCAGCTGATCATCACCACAGTTATGTAGTTGTGATTTAATGAGTTTATTTGCACAGCTAAAAATGTATATTACAAAAAAATATGTGTTACACTGGTAATGTTCAGGTGAATTTTTTCATGATGAAAATTTGGAGTCAACCTCTCCTTTTCCTTTCAACCCCTTTCTTTGATTTTTCCATTATCTTCTTATCTACTTTTCATCCTTTCTCTTCGTTTATCGCTCCATCTTTCTGGGGCTCCTTTTAATCAGTAAAGGAATCAGATAGTAATGCCACTCCCCATATCCATTCCTGCTCTGTTCTCCCCCCATCTCTCCACCTCTTCTTTGATCTTCTCATTGCCCCATTGAAGTGCTGTAACATTTTTTCTGGCCTCTTTTCACGGACAGTTTTACGGCAGTTTGTGGCTCCTCAAATAAAAACTCATGATCAATTTGAAGAGCTACAGTGAACTACCTGACACTCACCCACAAATGCACAGCACTTGATCGAAACGTTACAACCACCTTAAATTAACCCGAAATCCTCCCTAATCCCTTATCCAAGACCAATAAATGGGCAATAGAATTGCACATCAGATAACCATTATCAGTTTTCTCTGTAGCTTTTCTTTGATGCTGATATATGCATCCAGATAGATATTATAATGCAGGTCAAATTAATAAACAGTGCCTAACACGAAACTGACATTACATTTTCAGGCCTCAGGCAACATTTTGCAATATTTTCAGCAGCATATTCCCTGTTATATCTTGATATTTAGATGTGTTTTGAACTATTTCATAATCTCCATCCTTGAGTTTTCATTACATAAAAGGCACTACAAATAAAGATGTAATGATAAAGTGTATTGACTGATCGTTTTGACAAAAGAGGATTTAATCTTGGCTACTGACTCCTCTTCAATCATCATCTATTTCTGGCCTTGCCAGATCTCAGGTTGCTGCATCTCAGCATGCAAGCCCATCTGGAGGTAAGCATATATTTAAGGAATCAGTACTGTTGTGTACAGTTATTACGTCACCAGAATCGTCCAAAATCAGTGTAGAATCACTTTGACAGAGGAAAGGAAGTAAATTAGGTACTGGACAGGTGATGTCAATCTATTATTCCTTGTTGATGAGCTCATGTGACACTACACCTGTGACTGTTTAAGTAGGGCTTTGGACACAGGAACAGTGAGCTGAAAGCTTTTAGCATTTAGACTTTATTGCCTGGATTTATAAGGCAAGTATGATGTCACCATTACATCCAAGTCTGTTTCTCTGTAGAGCAAAGCTCCCAAAGTGCTCTAATTTATGAAAGTCCAAAAGCATTTATGAGTTGGGCAACGAGGAGTTGATGGCAAAACAGTTTCGAATCATCTTAACATCATTCAAACCAAATTACCAAGACACAATCTCATAATTGTGAAAAATTAGTACAAGGAAATCCTTTCGTAAAGGTCATCCAGATTACACAAGCCTGTTCTGGCATCTAGACAGGTGCATCATGAATATCCATTACTGTCAGTATCACACCTCACCTTTTTCATCATTACTTTGCATTTGGAAACTAGTTTCTCAAGAAAATAAGCATGCACTCACAACAAAATATAACAGCTAATCATGTGTACCATAGATGATTAGCTAAATGTTATTGAATTGAGAGTTTGAATATGTGGACCAGCTGCGTTACAGAAGATTGATTCGTTTGGGAACCAAATGTGCTGTATATGAACACCAATGAAGTCCAAGACACACGGGTGAGCTTTGAATAATACACTGAAGCAATGCCATCAACAAAAAAAATGCATAAACACAAAACAGGCTTTTCAGTGCCTGAGCAAGTTGACTTCCACCAAAATGATTATTCTGTATCATAAAGATCTGTGTCAAGGAATTAGTGCAGAGCTGGTTAACCCAAAGTAAAGAAGACTTGTCCAGAGACCGGGATGTCTTACACATTTATTAACGCTCGATCGAACAGAACAGGGTTACAGTACAAATGAAAACACTGTGCAATGCCATTCAATTCTGTGGTCTACTTCTGGACAAGAGCATTTAAACCCTTAACCAAAACCTCACCCTTATTACCTCCAAATAAGGTTCTGTCTTTGCACACATCTATGCCTCTATTGGTTATTGAACTATAAACAAGACACTATGCTGCATACATTAACTTAAGCCATGTAGTGTGTACAAAGGTCACTTGCTATCCATTCTACGAGGAGACCAGCCTGATCATCTGAACAAAGCACAGCATATCTCCACCTGACCTGGGTTATTTTAAGATGCAGCCAGCCTTATCAGGACAACTCCTTACCCCAGCCAACCTCAGTAGACAGAGAGATGAACCTCTCTGAAGTAGACAGTGCATGACCTACTGCTCCCAGTATAGAAAAATGACCAGAGAATGAACTGGGGAACACAAATATTTCTCCCATAATCTTAGCAGAACTGAAAAGAACTAAATTCACCCAAACAAGGTTTAAATTAAAAAATTCTGCAAGCGGAGGAAAGAAAGATGTTTTCAGATAAAATCATTTGTCTGATATAATTTTGACTCCTGTGCGATTCTCACTGGAATTTGCCAAACTTTACATAGTAATGTAATTCTGTGTTCAAATATAAAAAGGAAATGTTTAATGGAGTTTAAAATAGCATAAGTAATACAGGCATGTCTTGAGGAAATGTAGACATTGATATGAGTTCATAGTTTGATAAGTGAAGTGCTAGATCTCAAACCAATGAGATGTTCTGTAAAGAGATATGATCTTATCAAACAAATATAAACTAATCAAACCTCCCTGAATTACCACAATGCTTGACTCAAGAAGCCTTTTACAAAGAATTGATTGTGGGAGGGTCATTTTTCTTTTCTATAGTGCCATTGATTCCATGTTTTGTTGTTATCTCATACTGACTGCCATTTACAGTAAACATCACATAAATAGACCTGTTCTTCTACTACAATGATAAATTAATCACCAACTTTGAAAAAAGAGCATTTGCCGTGTATACCCATGAGTGAGCCTCAGGTATTTCATTTAATTCCACTCACATAATCCAAGCTGTCAGAAATTGTTGAATAGTAAGCAGGTTTGCCACTGCTGACTTCCAGAAAACAATAAATAAAATGCCCGATTGTCATTTTGTTCAAATATAAAAACATTAAATCTTATGTGTCCATTTTTTTGACTACACACAGCTGTAAAATTTGCTTAATGGGAACATTAGAGAGCAGCTTTAAAAAAGCCCAATTTGGCTCTTATCTGTACAGTAAGTGAAACAAAGTGTAAGCTACTAGGATGTGAAATCTGATCTGATATATGAATTGCGCATAGACATACTACATTATCTTTTTAGAACATTTATCACTGCATGTTGTATCAATACTGGCTTTTTGTGCCACAGATTTTCTGAATTTGTGGATAAATTCGATATCTATTGCCCCCGGACACAAGTACAATTTTTGCTGTTCTGTCTTTGACGTTGGTGCACATCATCTACTCTTAAGTGATAGTGGAAACACATTAAACATGTTAAGCTGAGTTAGTTACTGAGTACTGTCAAGTTGTGGAAGAAATTGTAACACTGTTCTGTCATGAATAACTCTCTCTTAAAATCTTTGTGTCTACACCCAAAAATAAATGGTAATTTCATCAGTAGTTGAATCTTGAATTAAATATAACACAAAAATATTCACCCAAGAAAGACAAAGACATTAAATCACAGAGCGGGTGTACAAAGCTGCATTAAAAAGCAGGACAGCCTATTTGGCCTTTAATATAGATTATGCAGTAGGAAACAAAACTAAAAGTAAAACCAAACTAATTTCACAGTTGAAAAGCAAACAGTTGATGTTGTGTAGAAGTGTAAGTGTGTCATTTTGGATAACTAAAAGGATGTGCATCATTAAAAAAAGGCACCAACACAGAATACCAAAGCTGAAAGCACGCCAGCTTGCGACAAAACAGAAGTTAGTGCTACCAGTTAGCAGGCAAACTAACCGCTAAACCGTGATGCCTACCTGTAACCTAGCTGTCAGTTTAACGTGTGCATCATGTGAGCTTCCTAGCCGGACATTAAAACTGATGTAGATTTCACCAGCACATTGGAGATGTGGTACAAGGAGTTCGCCATGTTGGTGTTGTTACCCATTAGCCTCATTAGCCTAGCAACTGATACAATGTGCAGTGTAGCACGATACTAACAACTAACAATCTCTCTGTAAAGGCTGATTGTGGAGACATTTTAATCGATTCCAATCTAATTTCATCATATTGCACTCCCCTATTCCAGGGTAGGCTATCAAGTAAAAGGTCTTAATTTTACTTTCCAGCTCTGTTCTGCTACTTTCAACATCCTATTACAGAGTTTCTGTGCCAAGTAACATCCCATCCCCTGCACTGTAGTATATGATGGATCAGCACTGCATACACATTGACCACATTAATCTGCAGAATGAATCCAAAGCCATATTTTTCCCCCATTCACTAATAAAAGCCAATCTTAAATCCACTCATGGCTAAACATTAGACATTCAGGGTAAAAACAGGCTAAAGAAAACCTTGAGATGAAGACAGTGACGGTTTTATTACTATCTGAAATAAAGTTTAGAAAAAGCACAAGATAAAAACACAAACACAATTACACAAGCAAAGAAGAGAAGAGCAGCATAGTCTGAGTGCCATGAAGAAGAAATAAAGAAAGATAAAATGATCACTAACTCAGGAGGTTAATAACAATAGAAAGCACATCAAATACCTGAAATTCCCAATGCAGCAAAACACCAAAATGTCAGGGTATGTCTTCAAAAAGTATAATGCAGCTTAACCACTGGAGCCTGTCCTCAGAGAAAAATGGACAAACAGGTATAATGAGATGACATTCACCTGTGTGACCATCTCCCATACGAACACACACACACACACACACACACGCATTCTTTTTTGGGCGTCTTATTAAGATTATTTCTACCGACTTCACCCTGCAGTTAATCCTCATCCTGCTGTCATTAACCTAATATTCTAACCCTAAAACAACCTTTCCCCAGCGCATCTTTAGGAAGACTTTTCAAGATATTTTCCTGAAGTTTTGTGGGAACTTTTGGACCCTTCAAGACACGATGGACATAGACGTCTCACTGTCTGTCTCTGCATCTCTGTGGCTCTTATCAGCATAGACAATTCTCTAACAGCTCAGTTCATTCTATCAGGGAGACAGAAGCTAAAATATAAATGAAGGACAGTTTTGATGCCAGGAGAGCTCAGTATGTGTGTATCCTGACTAAGTAGCCAAAGTGTTTCACTGATGTGCAGTTTAATCAATACTACAGGGACATTTCCCCTTGTCATTACAGTGCAGGAGAAACTGATCTGACTTCCTAATTCAAGAAAAAGATTTACCATTAGAAATAGTGGGAAATAGGTAAGATAAGGTATACATGGTCACCATGTTTTATTTAGGGATGAGTTAATTATTCCAACTTCTCCAACATAAGATCTACATGTTTAACTACAACATATCTAAAATTTAAGATGTAATAATTGTCAGAAATTGAATGAATTTAGGTTTAAACTTGATACTAATTTAACCTGAAATGTGTAGAATGTGCACCTGCTATTGCTGCCTACAGCTGTCAGACCTGACTAACAGGCTACTTTGCTGTGAGTAGCGGTAGTCCAGGTGATCAGAACATTGCACTATATGAAATAGAAGTCAAGATCTTTACTAGCATGGCATACTTTGAGAAAGCCTTGTGAAATCTTTGAAAAGCAAAGGGGCTCCATCTGTTTCTACGATGGCAGCTGGATAATAGAGCGAGTCAGGGTGAGCAGGTCAGAGAAGAGAGTCTTACACATAAACACCAAAATGGATGGTAGACAGATGATGAAAAAGTGAAAGAATAAAAAGAACTGACAGAGCAGCACACGTATCCTGGAATGAAAAGAAAAAAGAGGCAAGTGAGTAGCGGTGGAGCGGTACGTTATCGTGGCACCCCAGCCTCCACAAAGATAATGTAGCAGTACAGTAAGAGACAGTACGGTGAAAACCCCATTTGCATTGAATGAGAGACGACAGTCAAAACTAGTTGGATGGACACGCACCCCAATAACATAATTAATATTTCTTTATATATATATATACTCCTCCATCTCAGACTTTTGTTCTTCTCTCTTATCTACTCTATCATTATCTGTTACGCTTTCTCTATTTTTGGTTCCTTTTCTTTTCCGAGTCAAAGGCTCTGCCTGACAGAGATGAAATGGTACCCTCACAAAGTAGTGTGCTTAACTGTCTGTGTATAAAAGTCTTACATAAAGTAGCTGGAGTTTGACAGAATGTCCAAAGTTGGATGCATTCAAAATATAAAGAACAAGATATCACAATGTAAGAAACATATCTGCATAATTCCAGTGACTTCACATTGTCTGCAGTATAGAGAAAATCATTTGTCCCTCAGTAGACTTACTTAAGAACAGACTGCTGAAAGTTAATGAGCTGAATGTTTAATGATTAAGACATCTGTGAATCGCCATACCATTTACTTAATGGTTCACTCCTGACTGATTAGTCACAGTAGTACCATAAATATTTATGGTCATAAATGTCTTAACTTTCGGAAATAGATAAACTATGAATTTTAAGATGTGTAGCTGCAAATTCATCTGGATTTATGTTCCCTGTTCTTCAATAGATTAGGTTTGGCAATGTTGTTTTGTTGAAACTGCTTTGTGTCATTATACTTGGATTAACACAATTTCACATTATGATTAACAAATATTTTATACCACTGCTAAAATAATTATTAGAAAGAGTTATAATGGTGATGATCGAGTGTTTTAGTTTAAAGTGACACCAGATTCACACAGCGCAATAAGTGACGACTAACTTCAAATAAGAAACACTGACTTGTTCCAAGGTCTTTGTATTTAGAAATCTAAACTAAAAAACACTTGATGTCACATCAAGGACCCACCAAGGTTCATTTAGCTCAGAGCTGAGAGCAGAATACAGCTCTTCAGAGTGAAAAAGAGCTGAGACCTTATCAAAACTTTTTTCATTATTGCCCAAGCTCTCTGAGGGTTGTCTTTTATGTTATGGATCAACAGGCTTTCAAAGCAAATGAATAGAAGAAGGACAGTGACTGAGAAAAATGAAATTGAAAGGAGAGGGAAATGTACAGTAAAGGAACAATGTGACAGCCTAATTTCAAAATATATTCATGTTAATATATAAATATAGTATTCTGCGTATACCCTGCTCACAGTGGGAGATAATTCATCAATCATACTGAGAGAGAGGTGAACAAGGTAAAGGTCAGTAAGTGTTAAAAACAGCAGATGATCCCAACAAATAGCACAGAGTGGACACAGGGATTCACATTAAATCTTCAGAAAATTAATGAAGAATTAATGTAGCTGGGAAAAACTAACTACTGCAAATATGCACACTCACTAACAAGTTTCACCTGCGTGCAAGCCAGGTAATCCCAGCCAGAGTCCAGATGTACAAACAAAATCATGCATACTCCTTTTCCCACACAAACCGTTATTTATATAAACAGAATGTGCAGTGAGAATGAACACACCTCACGCATACTTCAGACCAGACGTACAGTATAAATGTTTTTCCAATGCCAGCTGGGGGTTATATGATAAGATGGAGGTAAAACTGTGTGTAATGACAGCGCAACTATTCACTGGTGCAACACAATCATGTTTCATTCTAAAACAGCTGTTTAAAGGCGTGTCTACATACATTTATGACTAACTGTAGGAGTGGGAATGAAGCTCATACATGTGCATCTACAGTTCCACAAAGAAACAGAAACAGAGTGTTTGCATGGCTTTATAATCTGAGGAATGTCTACGCAGTTTTTTT
Source organism: Scomber scombrus (assembly GCF_963691925.1). Classification (NCBI taxonomy): domain Eukaryota; kingdom Metazoa; phylum Chordata; class Actinopteri; order Scombriformes; family Scombridae; genus Scomber; species Scomber scombrus. Next base: position 21,019,991 of record NC_084984.1, read on the forward strand.
TGTCTTTGTAGTTACACACAGTTTTAGCTCATTTTTAAAGGAACCTAATGAGGTTTTAATTATAGTTCGTAAGTGTAGATTTCTGTAAATTGGTTTACAACAGTGAACAGCTTAACACTGCAGAAACATAATGATACATCACCATTTTGAATGTTTTGTGTTAACATTGGCACATTCTCATCTTGCAAATATTATCATGACTTTTCTATGTGACAGAGCACCTAGAGAACGCCTTATATATTGTATTGACAGTCTCATTTATGTAATTTTATATATTTAGAAACCAGTATCTCAGAATACACAATTTACTAGAATACCTGTACAAATGAATATGTAATTAACTAAAAACTGTAACATCTCTGGAAGTCTGATATGAATGACTGTCGGGAGATAATGCTAATCTCAAAATTGTATTTACTGTATTTGATTTTGCATTGAGACAAATTTTAAAAACATGACTAAATATGTTCAAGTGTGCATTTGACATTGATTTTATCTTATTTTTTTTTTATTCAAACAGTTTTTCATGACTCACATTTAACTTGAGCACACTGGACAATGAGATATAAATATGTTTTTTTTTTTTTTTTTAAATCACAAATTGTATTATACTTCTCTAAGAAATTATCACTTTCTTTAAAACAAGATGTGATATCTATAATGGATTACACTGCCAGAGTGTCCACATGATGTAAACTGTTGAAATGATGAATGAGGATGAAGAGTGCACCACAAGGGGTTTAAAATGATTACACACACACACACACACACACACACACAAATATGCACAATTTAAATCAGCTTACCCTGACACACACACACACACACACTTGGCTGGTGGTTAATTGCTGCCTCGTAAGGTCCCTGTAAGTTTGTTATGACTCTATTACTGAAAAAGACACTCAAAGGCAATCAAAGAGTGACTGGTATGACTTGTTCTGCTTTGTGGATGGATGGATGGATGGATGGATGGATGGATGGATGGATGGATGGATGGATGAATGGATGGAGGAGGGCAAATGGCCAAAGGAAAGGACACGCATCAAATCAGAGGAGGAGAGCAGATTGAAGGAGGGAGGCGTAAATGGTGCGAGAATGAAGGAGGGGGGAGATTTATGATGAGGGGAGGGTATACAGTATAAGATACTAATGGGTAATAAAAGAGAAATGGCAGCATAAATTCCAGAGAGGAACAGACAGCCAGAGTGAGATACAGAAATAAGGAACATAGATTCAAAAGAACAAAAGAAAAAAAAAAAGAAGCAGTGAGAGAGTAGCTGATCATTTCAGACCAGCTCGTAGTGTAATACCTCAGCGAGGGTGCCCCCCTGCCGAGCCAGTAATCCCCTGCCTCTACAAAACAGAAAATAGGGAAAAGTTTGAGGAATGAAGTAAATGCTGACTCCAGTGCCTCTCCGAAATAAGAGGGCCCAAATATGATTGGATTATTTAGCTTATTTCACAGAGACGGGCCGATACTGAGGGATTTTGTACGGTGAACATTGCCACACTCTGACCTGCTTATTGGCATTGTGTTTGACTATTTTAAGCCAAAAACCACCTGCCAGAGATGTTAGGACGCTGTATGCATGCCACATACTCAGCAGCACAGGTGTAATTTCTGTACACACCTGTAATTCCAACAGTTGCCTCCAAGTCATATCAAATACTTCCTAAAACTGTATTTGTTGACTTACATTAAAGGAAATTAATCAACACAGTAACTGTAAGAACAATATGAGAAACAGTCTTCACGCTGACACCACATGTTCCCCTAATAGAGTGAATTACTTGATTAGATCTTGTTGCATAACTTTACATATTAATTAGGAGTAAAACAATTTTGTTGGAACTAATTACTTTAAGATAGAGACTGTGTGAGCACTACCTGGCACCCGAAATATTTTCTAATTAATTGATCAGCCAATTTCCATAAATGGTTACATTCACAGTGCACTTTGTCATTATTATGGTGGGACATTAGGCAGTTCAAGTGCCTCTTGTCCACTTTAATGTGTGCTGTGGACATGTAATGTCATTTGTAAAGTGTCTGTTTCTTCTCACCTGGAGAATTACAATAGGTTTAGGTGAAAGTGAGGTTATTGCTGACTCATCCATTTTGTGGTGTTGTTGCTCAGGCACAGGAGCATATAGGGGATTATTATTAAAGTTGGTTTGCTCTCCAAATCATTGGATGGAAGTTGGTAAACTTGTTGGGTTTTTCTCCCTGGTTCAGTTTCTTTTCACACAGAAAATTAAAAAAATTAAAGTGAAGCAAAATATGTCACTAAAAGACACAAGTCATTGGTTAGTTGTGTCTGGGGTGGGAGCAAGAATGTAAAGACAGAAGGAAGATCCTGAGGAAGGTCTTATGGCCAAATAACCACTCTGATCTTACCTGGATTGATCACATGAATTCATGTTGTCTAGCAAGTGATGTGGAGAAAATTTGCGGATGAAGGAATCTCATTAGTCCACAAAGGTCAAACAGGTGCCTCAACAGATTATACGATATACAATATTATACATTTGAATCATTAATTGCTGCATTTTATTACAAGCTATAACCATCTGCTCCTTCCATCCCGGACGTTTTTGTCCTTCCTCAAGGCAAAAATCACTTTATGGACTTGCAAGTTGCAACACATAGTACGTGTTGTCTGTTTATCCAAAAATGTGACTTGAGTTGGATCTATTGAATACTTAACCTTAACAGATGAATGATTATTGAGATTTTTAATCGATATTTAGAATTATGGGGGTAATCAGGGGGACTCAGCTCTTCTCAAAGACCATTTAAAGTCTAATGCTGCAATGTCTGATATAATGAACTAATTAAATTATATGTCGCTGTCCCGTGAATTCAGTGGTTTTAAATGAGTGTGCACAGCTTTGCTTCAGTCAGTGCTTCTCAAATATATTTACTCGCAATGATGAAGAAAGCACAGATGCTCCAACATCTATTTACCAGCAGTGGAAGTCACTGTCCCAGTCTTTGTCTTAATCCTCCTCATATACTTACATATGGGAAATGGGGTAAACCTCGGGCAGCAGTTCTAAAAATGGCAGCAGAAAATGCACTGCATTACAGGAAGAGGGAGGAGTAGTGCTAAAAAACAATGTCAGCTTACCAGCACAGAGAATCTGACCAGTGACAAGAGCTACTGGGTATGATGGGTTTCATATGAGTCTCATGTCTTAAACTGTAGAAGTGCAATTTAGAGTCAAAACACAGTTGTTGTGTCACCAGATTCAAGCTTTGATGTCTTTAATTACCAAATTCCCTCAGTAAACTCCAAAAACGAATTGAGATTAATTAACTGCATGAAGTGTCAGAGTACTGATGTGCACTCTGACTCCAAGAGCAAACATGCTTCTAGCAGTGTTTTCCAGCAGTTTTTTCATTGTCAGTTTCAAATTATTTTCTTTTTTGTTTTAGATTTGGACTATAATGGTGACTTAAACATAAAAGTAAATACATAGACAATAAGTGCTCAATTATTGTGCTTTGATCAGAATATTCAGACAACTACAGTTTACAATTTTATATTCTTTTGATGCTACCTAAACACAAAATGAGCCCTAATGGTTTACTTAGTTTATACTTACAGATTATATGTCTGTGTGGTATCCTGTTACCGCATGTGTTCTATACTCTACTTGTTATACAGGTATATGTTGCATGTTTTTGTCTTGCTTTCATGTATTGGTGAGCCAAAGGCAATTTTCCACTCTGGTGGACACTAAAGCCTTTTTATTCTATCTTCTCCTGTGCACTGTCATTGTGAAGGACTTTTCTATTCACAATAGAAATTGCTCCACCACACTGCAGAAGAAATGTTGATTATTCCATTTTTATTTTTTTTGTATTTAACAATTACCTTGCCCCTATGGGTTTCAGTCGGAATAAACTTTGCCAGAAATGACATCCCTCATTAATAAAGAAACATCTGAACCCTTCACTGGAAATGTTACCCACACGTGCCTAGAGTGGTCTGGCTTGTTGCCATGTTGAAGTTTTTTCTTATTTGGGTTGAAGGACTTTATGAGGGATATCTTGTCTTTTAGGACAGTATGAAAAATAACTTGAAGACTTGAAACATGCTGCCACCCATCCCCCTTGCTTGAAAACTGTTTGGAGATTTGCTTAAAAACTCTCTTTGGTGTATTTGAACACACTCCAATGCTCTGCTCTAAGAAATCATGAGGAATAATTTGTATGAAGAGAATTATGTTATCTAAAAGTCGAACCTAGAGGACAAACAATAACAACAGACACATGAACTTGGTGAAAATGATAATGTGAAATTGCTTGTTTCATGTATGAATCAGGCTGCTGTCCTACACTCACTTAAATATCTGATAGCGAAATGTCATTGAGGGAAGCCAGGTTCAGTAAATAGATTACTAGAGTGAAGAATTTAAAAGAGAACACTGTGTGTAGTTATGCATTTCGCCACTTTGGCGAGCAGATACTGTTACTATGCAGATGATCCATCTGACAGCATTCATAGCATTTAGGAGATCTCTACCTTCTGTATGCAAAACTTAAGTGCAGATTTAAGTGTATTAACAGATTTCTTTTTAGCTCTCTGGCTCACTAGCTGACTCACACTCGAGCGGCTCAGTCGTCTCTAAATGTCATTTGTCTTTCTTTTCATGTTGAACTGAATAGTGTGATTATGATTCAATTAAGTTATCCACTCTTCCAGATTTCAAGAGATTATTACCTCAGCCACTGTCCCTGCTGATATGGTTTTAATTTGAGTACTTTGTCACTGATGCCGCTTACATTTTCGCCCTAGCATCTGTTCTCACCCACAAGTGCAGGCACACTTCATTGGATTTAGCCTGAACAGGAGTTGAGAGATTTTGCTGTACTTTGATTTTGGGTTATTTAATCATCAGTTTGCCATACTAATGTTATCCAAAATAACAAAGACATTAGTGTACCTATTTTAAATAGTTATTGCATTATTATATTAGTTATTGTGACACAAACCTTGTGTTACTGTAATTGCTTAAATGTTGCATTACCTGTTTGTACAATATCTTGGATGATAGTAACTCCAAATTACAGCCTGACTCTGTTTGGTTGTTAGGTTTGTCTGACATCATATTCATGTGTTGTGCCACTCTCACATTAACCTCATGGTGTGCTTCATTATAATAAAGTAATTTAGCTGCCTCCCAAACAGCTTTCACGGCTTACATGCAGCTTATCGCTTAAAAGCTCACCATTTTGCTGTTTCCTGAGCACCTCCATGGGACAAGAAGAAAAAAAAACAACAAAAAAAAATCAATTTATTTATTTGACTGTCTGACTGACTGGATTTCAAGCTTCAAGTCATTCAAACATGTGTCTTACAGTGTTGAGAAAGCCCAATGGCACAGTGGGATTGAGACAGCATAACATTCCAGCCAGTCAAATCTATTGATAAGAGAATGTGTTTAAGTGTGTCTGTGTCTGTCTGTGCAGGTGTGTGCGTGCGTCATTCTGTACTCACTCAGGTTTGTATCTATTTTTAGTGCAAATGACTTTATGTAATAATGAGAAATTGGGGTAGAAAATTGACTTTGCTTCTCCTGATTCAAAGGCAGAGGTGCAGTTGCTCGCCAGTGCAAAGCCTGCAGAGTCATTTCTGGAAAAGCACAGTTTTTGGCTGCTGAATAACATATGGCTTAGATATGGTAAAGTTTGTGGGTTGACAAATACACACTAATTGTCAGCCTGGAGCATGTTATGCAGTTCTAAAAAAAAACATGCTTTCTTTTCAGTATTCTGTTTTAGGTCACAGTGTGGTCTGTTTTTACATATTGTGCTGACACAAGTTCTACAGCAAAGGACTGCCATTATCCCTAGTACAGCATACGTCTCAAGTCTCTATAACACTACTGGTGTAATTTAACTCCGTCTGAGTTTACCCACCAATTAAATATTTCTGGGTATGGGTCCACAATCTCAGACAGCTGTGTTGGTTTTGGCTGATGGGATAGTGCTTACTGTCAATGGCAATCTGCCTGGATAAACATTTTCTCATTATCGACAGACAGAAAACAGTAAGGCATTGTGTGCTGGTCACGTTCAACAGTAGAAAGTGCTCACTTTCACATAAAGTGCTCACCTTCCATATGCTCTACCAAAGTACTGTTGGTTAAGCATATGTAAGTGTCACTTATTCATATGCTATAACATCTGTCGAATCAGACTCTCTCATTCGAAAACAGATTTAAGCTACAGAACCATCTGGGGATTGAATCATATCGGTCTTATTTAATTGGGGGGGGGGGAGAGTTTAGAAAAAAACCTGGTGTAACTCTTAATTTCTAGGACAAATCTATTTATAAATGTCACCCTTGAGCATGTCTTTGTACTTAGGTTTCACATTTTGTCCAAAAATAGTCATCCACTAGAACTGCTGCAGGAAAAACCAATTTAAAGAAATGTTTTATGTATATGTTATATATAAACAAGACTAGATAGCCAAATAGACAAGGTGTTTGTAGTAATGTAAGTAATATGGTTGACAACACTGTATCTACCATTAAAAGCACAATACCAGCTAAACTGATAGGGGCCTTATTCGACTGCATTAATTAATTAATTAATTAATGTTGTTTTAAAACCTTGATAATTTCAGTTTCACCTTTATAATTTGGGTGCTTTTAAAACGAACTGGTACTTGAACACAGAAGTGATTTATTGTTGTTGATTATCATTTATATTGATATAATATTTCATTGCCTTGATGGTTTTATTGCAAACATGCAGAGCAATGTGTTCTGAGTTAAAAAATATGCTATTAAACAATAGTACTTGAACAAATTACTAATAATTTACTAATAATTACAATAATAATAAAGAAAGCAAATGTATTTTGTTTTTTTAACTAACAGTTTTAATTGTTGAATCAAATCAGCTTAGCCTAGCTGGTTATAGTTGGTTATATACTAACAATTTAGGAAAAGAAAGTTATAGTTGACTTCACATTCAGGTTACTCATTTATGCAAACTTTCCATATTGTTTACCTGAAGGAAGCACTTTGAGTTGCAGTAAGGGAGAAAATATATATTTTGGATTCTCTAATATGAGAACTTTACTAATAAAATCCCATAAAAGTTCCTAAAGAGAAAGTATTCTTTATCAGATATGAAGTTGTACAAGTGTTTTAGTCCAGCTCTACGTTTGACTGACAGTTACGTGCTGTCTGTACTCCTCCTAAAATACAAGAATGCTGCAGTCTGTGTCAGCTTCAACCTCCCTAAAATCTCCTGTGTCATTTCCTCTGTAGATCCTTTTCTTTGGCAGCACTATAAAGAGACTGACACCTGCATATCTACAGCGCAGTGCCCATACGCCTCCCCAACTCAGAAAGCGGCACATTTTACACTCCTATGGCTCTTTCTGAAAACTCTTCTATGGGTCGTTCAGTTCCGTTGGAGTGAAGGTACAATCAACTTATGTGGTCTTTTAATTATGAGAATGTGTTGACCTACCGGCTATAATGTGCCAAAACTCCTTCCACCTGTGCTCTGCATTCTGACACTTCTTTTGAGACAGGCCGGACTCTCGTCTGTACTGACCTCCCAGTGGTGTACTGACCTTACCACTTTTGTCAGAGGAACTATGACTCTTGGCATCCATTTAAGACAGAAAAATCACCTTTTTAAGAAGTATCTTAAAGTGTGTCCTTGTCTTCTATAACCCCTCACTGCTTTCACATTCTCATTTCTACCTGTCCCAGTACTATTCAACCAATTTTATTTAGCCTTCACTCCTCTCTTGCTATACGTGACTGCCTTTTGGTCAAAAATATTTTGTAAGGGCAGCATAATTATGCAAAAATGTAGTCAACCAATCAATATACCGATCCTTATTTGCACAACACACTTCAAACTATGTAATAAACACAAACCAGACATAACACATGCACTCATCAACAAATACAGACACATCAAAACACATTTTTTAATCAAATACAATATGCTTGGACATGTCTGGGTGAGCACTGTGCTGGCTCCCAACCCATCTGTCCAGTACAAGCCTCTGTCATGACAAGCAATCCATCATCTTCCACCCCATCACCTCTGGGATTTCACCAAGGCTGATAGGCCCCATCCTCATTTCCCTCTCAGTGCATTTACTTTGTGAAAAAAAACATTTGTATACTTACTGTAAACATATTGCTATGCAAATTATACCCAGTTCTGCATCTCATTTGGAACATTTTTAAATAATTCTCCAAATTTTTACACCACCAGTTGAATCACTCCCATCAAGGGAAATATTTTTACTTGGAAGAGAGGCATAATGTGATTTCAGCAATGATCTTCTTTTTTAAAGAGCTGGTTTTAACTGACTTTTATTTCTTTACATAACTGAGAAACATATGAACTCATAAACAATTGTGTTATATTGCATTAAGTTATTAAGGTTAGTTATATTATCTGTATTCCATTCACTCTCACAAATTAAAACACATTATCACCCGACTGTACTGACTGTTTGACATGTTTTAATTGCTTGTTTATTTTATGTCCCCTCAACTCCCTGTAAAGCAGTGTTGGTACTGAGTATCTCAATTAAATAAAGTAACAAAAAATAAAATGAAAATGTACTAAAAGTGTCTGGATGTGACATTACAGTAGCTGTGACAGTCCAACCACCATAACTGTGCTCTGATTATGTGTGGAAAAATGCTTGCACTGCACACATCATGAAATCAAATTGTGGTTGCAATTATTATTGACTGACTTTCTTATACGTTTTTTATGATTGTTTATGCACTATCTTTGAAACTACATGCCATTTTTGCAAAACTCTACACACACTAACTACAAACCCATACATCAAGCCAGCAAAGCATTGGACATTTCTAGCAAAAGCAAACGGTTTGTGTAAAACACCTCAAACTTTGTTTTTGCATCAATAAAGTACACACAAACAATCATTTGAATAATGAATAAGCACATGAAGCTCTAGCAGTGTGCAATAAACCTTTGTCATGTATGAAGTACGATAAACACACACACGTATCCAAATGTGTAAAGTATGGATGATTATTCTGAACACAACACACTATCAATACAAATAAGGGGGAAAAGTTAGGTTTTTTTCCCTCAAAACTCCTCAGACAACAAAATCGCAGTAGAAGAAAACAAAAACATGTGTTGGAAAAAAACAAAGAGAATAAGGCTAAATCTTGTCTTCTTTGTGGGTCTGGCCATAAATCTTCATCCATATCACAGGCGATGTTTTCTTGAGGTAGACAGCATGGAAAATATTGCCTTGAGTGCCGTATCTAGGCTTGGTATGACTTTCTGTCCAATACTGGCCTCCATTTTTGTCCAAACCAAATATTTCCCTGTAGCCTATTTATGATGCTCAAGATCAGATTTCTAAGTGTCTAAACGTGTTTTTTCATGTGTAAGTGTGGAAAGGCATTTGGCAAAATAGTGTAGCAATGTAGAGACCAGTGCTTACAGTTATGCTAAAAGTGTGAATAAAATCACAGAGTAAAACAGACTGTTTGGCACACTTGGTAAATGCATTGGCTACAAGTATGAATGGTTTCAGAGGTAAAGCTTCAAGAAACACTGTTAGTGATTAAGCATTGTGATAAAAACTGGAAAACCACACACACCAGTAGCTTTCCACCTGCATTCTTTGACAAAGTACCTGCTCAAGAGGTACTGTAGTGTTAAACCATTTTTGCTGTTACCACGGTAACCACAGGCATGCCGAAATCAACAAGGGCTGAAGTCTTGTGTCCAGAAGCTAAACTATTGAAATAAAAATACAAAATGTTAGAAAATGCATAGATTCTGGATTTCTAAATGAAGGAGAATTAGATATCATATTAAGATTTTTTGACAAGTTAATTGAACTAAATTTGGGGTGGAAAAATCAGACACAAATTACTATTCAAAGCAGATTATTTTCTATTATGATTATGTCTTAAAAACATAAGGAGGGGATCTTTAAGGATTATGACTTTAAGATGACTGACTTGGCGACTTATCCGCCTTAAGCTACATATACTTGGGCCTATTTGCTGCTTGATATAAAGGTCTACAGAAATGTCATCATAGAATTAAAAGAGGATGCTTTGCTTCTTTTTTCTCCTTTGTGGTGTGCAAGAAGATTTAAATCATTTGTATTTATTTAATGGTTTCCTTTGCCCTATAGAACCTTCATAACAATGTATGAACACTGTAATGTGTTACAGATTGTGTGAGGGTGAGATAAACTGGACAGTATTACTGAGACATGGCTCAAATGTTGTCTTTCAGCATGACATTACATTAAAATTTGGTCAGATTGTGCTATGAGTTCCAGTGTCAGTATTAGCATTCTATTCATACGCAAGCTTGTCCTTTTTGCAATAGATAGTGACATGTTAGCGATTAGCATGAAGCCAACGTCAGCGTGAGATTAGCATCACAGGGATGATGGCTTCTGGTCTGTGTCAACATTAGCATTTTCTTGTCTCCGCTGGTGTCATCTGCTAGACAAATAAAAATGCACATGAGCTGCTGTAATACGCATCTGACTGAGATGAGTAAGAGGTATTGATCAAGTATTGTGGATGTTTGCAGAAGCAATTACCTAACGTGCTATGGATCACATCGTGGCATTTTGGATGAGACTGCAGATTTTAAATGCTTTACTTGAATCCAGTAAGAGCAAGTTTCAAATTGCTAAAATGGCAAATTTACCAAGGACAAAAAACAAGCTATGTACTGTGGCATAGTAACGTGTTACTGCAATGACAAGTGTCGTCTTCTTTCTCTTTTACATGGGCAAACGTTTTCATGGATAAGCTTATGGTCACTTTTGGAGACATTACATAGACTTACATTAATTTCATGGAGACTTACTCTAACCATAACCATATGACTTTTGTCCCTAGTTGGACAAGCCAACCCAATTAACTGGTCCTCAATCTGAAATGTGTACCCAAAAGTAGCCTGTGAAAGACATGACACACATAAACAGATGCAAAAAGAAAGGAGGCACTGCCACTTCTTTCTTGCTCACATCTTAAGAAGCAGAGAGCAAAACAGAAACTATAGAACAAACATTTCTATTAAGCTAGTAGGAGGCTTCAGCTATCAAAGCTCGCCATTTTCCATCTTTCTTTTTTTTTTTTATAGAGCCATCAACTTAAAAGTTGTATGACAGCACCACAGTTTTAGCTATTTGCAAGATGTTGTAGTTTATACTAGAGTGAGAAAAGCTGTGTTGTGACATTTCTTTTTGAGTGGAAACATGGAAGCTAAGCTGTTCCTTCAAAAGCAAAGTTTTGTACTGGGTGTCTCTAAGGTGCAACAAAATCAGAAAGGGTAGAACTGAGGGCAAGAAATAGGTCACAGTTGAAATGCCCCGCCTGGACTACTTTCTACTTTCACTTAGGCACTCTAACATCCCTGCGGTGTAAAGGGATGCTAGGAAATGAATCACTGGGCTCATTTCTATCTCACCCAAATGCCTGCAGCAGTCATAGATATATGAAGTGCCTCATCAAATCAAAGAGCTTTAAACCACCATCCTGCAATCTTTTAACTTCACTCTAACTTCTACCTACGGGGAAGTAGTTCTAATATGGCTGAGAATCCTTTGAAAACGCACACAATTTACAGTATATCTGCTAACTGCTTTGGGTCAGTTATTCAGAACGTCTTCACATATACGGGACCATCTGCAATGTTCTTGTCACAACTAACACATCATATCTGTTTTTTTCTGACATCATCTGTCTCCCATTTTGCAGATCAGGGATTAGATGCAAAAAAAATGGTTCTACATTAATTTGCTATAATTTGCCTGTAGTGTTTGTCATGCAGTGTGTGTCTTTGTTCCCTTGTGATGATGTGTTGTTTTGTTTTTTGGACTTTAGAATAAAACGACCAATCTGTGTTCTGGAAAAACTTATGTAGACAAAAAAAATGACAAAATGGGGATGAGAAGAAAAGTAGAGGCAACACACATTTTGAGGGTAGAGGACAGAACAAGGCAGAGAAGATAGTACAGAAGCCCTCCCCAGCCCCTGAGTCTGTGTGGCACCATGCTGTCCTTTGGGTGTCCAGCTGAAAACAAATGTATTGTTCTCTTCTGCCGAATCTGGGTTTTGTAATCTGGGGCGATGGTCCAAAGGGGGATTGACAGAACAACAGAGACTGCCTGTCTCTGAGATAAAATAGATCTTTAGAGTGAAGGACTGTGTAGTTTAATGCTGATTAGAAAGCAACAGAAATGCTTTCCCCTTCTACTCCCCTGCTCTTTGAGTGGAATCTGTGTTTCTCATGTGTGTTTTGTTCTGTGTCTCTGCTGCCGTACCAAATTTGTTTATTAGAACTTCTCTCTGCACATCATCCTGTTGCATTTACATAATCTAAACACACATAGGAATATAGGACTCCAAAATGAGCCATCCCAAAATCTCAAGGTTATGTAAGAAATTCAATATCAATTATATGAATGTTTTTTTTAGGTTTAAGTTATGTGTCAGGATTCCATTGAAATCACCACAGCTGCAGATAACTCATTCACTGCTGTGTTACATGTGTATCCCAATAGTGCACATATAAAGTGATAATTGTATTGATTGATTTTTTGTATTTTTGGTGACCTACACTGGATCATTAAGTCCTCTTAAGTTTTCATACAGAAGCACAGTTGAGGATACAAATATTCTTATCACATTTTCTGCCTCGAACAAAAAGCTACAAACCCCTAATGTGAATGTAGATTGTTTTCCATCTAGATTCAAATGTTCATACATCAGAAGTACTTTGCGGTGTAATACATTAGTTCAAACATCCTGAATGAATCCCTGAACACTGGATGTGTAAATGCAACCGTTTGAATTCTGGTGAATGAACCAGAGAAAAAAAGTGATTAAATAAATACCTTGCTGTTTGAAAACCTGATGTGAGTTGTTGGCAAGTAAGACGCATAATGAAAACATATGGATAAACTACTGGAAACCACTTTATTTCTTGTTTTTTTGGCTATAAAACTTGACCTTGGCAGAGCAGAGCTGTAAACTCTTAAGTAACTCTGTGGTGGGATCACTGATTGATTGCAAACCTGTCTTTCATTTCCTCTCTTCATTCTCTATACATATTTCTTTTCTGGGAACCTTATTTGTTAGTGGAGGAATTTTGAGAAAAAAAAAACATCTTGAAATAGTGTAGTTGTTTGCACTATGCTAAGTCTGATTTCTACAGAATGTACTTCATCATTTAAAGCGTGTGGATTTTACGACAAACAACAAAAATCCTATTCTGCTTTCTTAAAGAAAATGCTTTGCTCAACTATAACTGTGTGTGTGTGTGTGTGTGTTTCTTTTTAGTATACGTGTAAAACATTATAATTCCTCTTAAAAATAGCAGTATCTGATGACAGAAAAAAAACATTTAAGAGGCAAAAAGTCACTTTAAAGTTCTTTTAGCAGCTGGTTAAAGTCGAAGCAGACAGATGAGGGGTTGAAATCATTAAAAATCAGGTGTTTATTCATGCTGGCTGTGCTGTATCAAACCTGATAATATAGATAGTTGTGTTAGTTAAGACTAAAGGGGCAGATTGCGGCTTATTAACGCCCAAACTGCAGCACATCTTCAAGCACATCACCTGAACACTCATCATTATCTGTTTGAATCTCAGTCTTAATCGTAATCTTGCAGCTTTCTGTAGCTCTTGTAAGCTTTTTCTCTCTTCAGATGCCAGAATGCAGTGGCCTGTATTTGTTCATGTAAATCAATGTACCTGTATGCATGGAAGGATCTGTCTGTGTGATCTTTGTGCGTGTTTGTGCATTGAGACCCATGTGATCAGGTGTGTGTCTAATAGGAGCTCTAACCTTGGATTTGATTTTTTTTTTGCCTTCAAGTTTCATCAATTCATAAGCCCCAGCACTGGGGAGGGAATTGAACCATGGAGGAATTTGGTTGGCAGGTGTAAGGGTCAACAAAGTCTGCAGAGTCACTACACAGCAAACAGACTAACAGAGAGATGGGCTGGAAGGTAAAGCAACAGACAAGCAAACAGTTACACGATGACACTGACAGAAGAAGAAGACAGACAGACAGACAGGTGGGATGATCAGCAGGCAAGTAGACCGGTAAAGGAAATGTTCAGCGAATCAGACAACCAAAGTAGACACACAGGGACATGGATGTATACTATCAGACAAGGGGTCAGACAGATATTCAAACAGGGACAAAAGAGAGGGCAAATTTATAGGTGTGCCGACTTGGAAGGTGGACAGGCGTGTGAAATCAGATCAGCCTGCAAGCAGAAAGACGAGAAGACAGCTGACAGTTGCAAAGGAAGAGAAACAAGCTGGAAGTTAAATAAATGGAAAGTGGAGGGACAGGCAGATTGAAAGACAAGAAGTAGCCTTAAACAAAAATGGAGGAAAGTGAAAGGTAGTACAGGGAACACATGGAAAAATGTGGTTTTGGTAATGTTTATGTAACTTTACAATAATAATAAATACATTTTATAAAAGCCTGCTTGAGTAATAAATCCTCCATGACAAAAAAAAAAAGGGGGAAAAAAAGATTTTGTTGTTTGTTGTTTACTCCAGACAGCTGAGCCAAAGATCACACATATGAAAAAATGACAAATAAATTACTTGCTTGCGGAAAATGGTTAACGTCCACTGTTTATTGATGCTACGGAGAGATAATTTAGTTTCACACAAAGTGACATAAACAAGAGCATTTAGTATCTTGGCTACAGTTCAAGTCATTTTGGAAGAACAAACAATACAGTGTGTGTTCAGATCAGTTTGCAGACTAAAGAACGTACCTCTCCAAACTGTAAATCATATGTTTACGTTTACTTGGCAAGAAGTTGGAATTGTGTGATACTGAACTTACATTATAGGCTTTTTTTCCCCAATTCCTAACAAGCATTACTCAATACTGAAGCCACTGTTTCAAAACTCGACATAAACCACCAAAACATTTCATACATGTCTCAAAATAAGCTTGTTTGACCATAAAACTGGCAACAATTCTCAATAAGAAAGCTTACACTGTGACTAATAATGCACTGACATAAAAAAACACTAACAGGGAGCATTATATACATGATTAACTTTTATCTTTGATATGATTTTTCAGTATTTTATTACAGAATAAAACCATTTTTTCACTTTATTGGGTGTACTAAAGTATGTGTAACAAGGATGAATCAGTAATGCAGTCTTTTGCTTTAATATCCTTTATTTATTCTATATCTTTTGCATATAATAAGTCTAACTTACTTGTGAAAAATAACCCCCAAAAAATCCTAAAATTTCAGGGTTGCAATAATGATTACAAAAAACAATATTTATGGTGCTGTGATCAGTGATTATGACAGCTCTCCTGCATTTGGCCACAATTTTTCATCAACATCTTATGTCTTCCCTAGCGATGCATCTTAGAAAGTATCTTATTGAATATCTGACAGTCTTCAGGTGTTCAGGAGAAGAGTCTCCACACCGCGCAATCATGGCATCCAGCAAGGACATCTGGACATGTGGATGGTGGTCATAAATCTGCTACCTCCATGCAGAGAAGAACTTTACCATGGTGGTTAGAGAGGGGGGTGTGGAGGAGGGATGTGTACTGACATCCTGGGATGTGCAGCAAACCTGTCTGTAACTGCAGCAGAGTGGTGAAGGTAGGGGAGTTTCTTGCCCTTCTCTCCTCGTCTGGAACAAGTCGATTATGCATGTCATCCAGAGAATAAATGAGCCTCTCTGTATTGTAGGGGCCAATGAGTAGTTTGTATAACAGCAAACCATCATTGGACAGAGCTGCACACATTGTATGTGCGCTTTGCCAGGCTTCCATCACCATCACTCTCTAAAATACAGCAAATGCACAGTTTTAAAGTAGCTGTGTATGAACCCTGTTTGGTTGTTGAATAGACATCCTTCATATGGATACCCAAGTTTTATCACACATTCAACATTTCTCTTAAAGGGTAGAGTGTACAACTGCTTTAACCTTTTTTTATGCATCTCAAGGCAACTGTCATTGTGCTGACTGTATTCACATTCCCAAAAGTGATATTGTCTGCCAGCACTGTGTCCCGAATTTCTAGCAGTTTTATTGCATTGCTGCAAATTACTATGTCACAATAGCAATTTCCTGCGTATCTGAACCTTTGGCAACCTTTGGATCCTACTGTAAAAGACAAAAAACAAATATATTTCAAAATGTCTGTACATGTAAACACGTAAACTAAATGTTTTGTACTGTAATATGTAGCTCAATTTTCATTGAAAGATACATCTGGCCTTTTGATTTGCCGAAAATGTTGTAAAATTGATGCAACTGTTGAACGCTGCAGATTTGATTGCAATCTTAAACTGGCCTTTCTCAAAGAGAGACCATGGTTTACAACATAGTCAATAATTGTAGCCCTTATCTAATCAGAGACCACCACTCTGGGTCTCCCTCTCCTTTGTCCTTCACACATTCTCCCTCTCCCTGCCAATCTTCTATCCCCACCAACCTGTTTTCCTTGACCCATGTGTCCAGACAAAATCATTCCCAAAAGTCTTCCCCTTTTGTCTGTTTGATAGCACGACACATGGGTAGACTCCCAGCTGAAATTGCAATCAGCTGTGTTTGGAATGATTACAATCATTTAATTTTATTGTAAATATTCTGCTAAGATGTTCTATGCATTTCAAAATGCTTACTGCAGAAAAGCTGAAAAATTGCAATAATTGTGTTTTGAATGTGTTTTTGACAGTTTTGAAAACAGTATGTTAGCATTTGAAAATGTGCTGAAATATATAGCGATTTGCAGTTGATATATGAAAAAAAATAGGTCATGGATTTTGGAAAATGTGGTCATTTAATACATTTTGTGTCCACACTTTGATCCACATAGACTTCTGTTTCGCTGAGTTTGCAATGATTTTTGACAGTGTGACTTCAGTTTTGACCGATGCATGCTAACAATCAGAAGAAAATAAAACTACACTGCAGTCCTGTTGGGTGAAGGCCACTTCAGGCTGCTGAAATAATTGCATGCTTTATTTTGAAGAGATAACACTCATTCACTAATAACAGAGAATCCACATGCATTTTGTTTTAAAAACTGACATATTGGTTCAATCAGTTACAAGTTGAATTTGATAAGGAAAACAAAGCTCTGATACAGAGATGGGAATTTTTTTAATATGGTCAAGTGCAAAGGTCACCTTTGTGATTTTATTACTTCTCTTTTTACATAGTAAATGCCGTAAGGTATGGCATAAATAAAAAATAAAAATATGGAGTAAGAAAAAAAATAAACATCTTCCCCCATTCCGTCTAAACATTTTCGTACAGTCCCTAAAAAGCATTTCCTCTGGAGATGTCAGCACTATAGAGCAGCCCATGGAGAAACTGATAGAACAAATGTGGTGAAATACATTTTAAAAGTCTGCTGCTGAAGTCAGATCAAATAGCAGAGGTAATCTTCAACATTTGTGTGATTAAACATTCTTTTCATCACGAGCTGGAATTAGAATTAACACCGACTACCGTATCAAACCTTTCTGAAAGCCCCAATGCAGCATATGACTGTCTGATAACCAATTCCAACACACTGCAAACCGTAATGGCAAGAAAAGGGGAATTGCTTTTTGGTGCAACAACAACTATGATGACTCTTTCAAAGATTCACTCTTAAATCTGACCTTGAGTCTTTCTCTCAATTTTCCTCCTCTTATTTTTGTTTCACCTTCTTCAATAAAATGTCTTCCTCTCATATTTGTTAAACCAACAATTGTTTTGCAGAGATTGCAAGTGAAACAGCCTCTTGTATGGATTCCTCTTGTCTTTATTTACCTATTCTTGTTCCTCCTCTTTTCCTATTCAGGTTTTTACCTCTCCACTCCTTTTATTTCCCTTTCCCTATCTGCTCCTCTTCTCTGTTGCTCTACTCTCACCTCCATTTATTCTCCTCCCATCAATCCCCACTTTTACATCTTTACCTTTTATGCTCCTCTTCCCTCTCTGCCACCTCTGCTTATCTCTCCCCCCTCTGTTCCTGTCCCCATTGGTCACCTCATCCTCCTCTTCCTCCTACCCTGTCAAAATCTCTCTTTTCTGTCTCGCTCCCTCCTCTCCTCCCTGTCCCATTCCTTTCAGGTCACGCTGTATCAGATCGATCAGGGTCATTGATTGTCCAATATCCCGGTAGGCGTGCCTTTCATTTAAAGCCAGACCATTAGCCAATCATTAATCTAGATAAGACCATTAACCAATCATTAATCTGGGTCGCTATTTAAACTGAGGCTGGTGATTAGGTCAATGGTAACCTCTGACCTGTGGGTTACCACAGCAACATGAAAAGCATCAGTTAAGTATTCACTCCTTCAGCATCTCCTAATGATCTAATTGGGTGTCCTATGAGATATGATTAAATAAAACAATTAAGAGCAGGTAGCTGTCTGCTTTTGTCTAAAGTGGCTGCACTCACATGTGCACTTGCGTGCACACACACACACACACATTCACACACATACACACACACACACAGTACAAGCCATATCTAAAATAAACTCACATATTAGTCTATAACTTATAAGCAATCAGCTGCACACTGGAAACGTTTTGATATGTTCAGATTATGCATGAGATTAAGATGTTTTGAAACCTATAGATGAGCAGAATAAAAGTCTCTGTACACCATTGGGACCTCAAATTATTATTATTATTTTTTTAAATTTCTTGTAGCTCAATGTGCTGAGCTTTAAAACATCAACAGTGTTCTAAGATTTAAGGTGGCATTTGCAGGTTGATGTAACAAAATCAAGGAGTGTGTTTAAAACCATTGTTTAACATTTAACAGCCACTCTTGACTAACACTTCTCAGAAAAACAAAATATTGTTATTAACTGAGTTATAGACATATAATATCACTGTCATAAACAGTAAATCCATTGCACAAAAGGGAGTGACACGGGGGCTGGAGACAATATAAACACTTGTGCATTCTTATCTAGATGGCGTTCTAAGAACTGTACACATCTGGCAAATCTAGGTTAAAACTTTACCATGAATCCAAAAATAATATTACATTTAAATCTAGTTACATGTAGCAATTTTGTTTGTGTCCTTGTTTATTAGAGCATGTCCCCCCTGACAGTATTGAGGGGTGAGGGGTGGGGGTGAAGTAAAGACGGGGTTAAATCTCATTGGAACGTGCGCAGAAGACCGCGCTCGCGTGCCGGAGGTCTCGCCGGCACAATTGTCAGTACAGCGGTTGACTCGAGCCAAGCAGCGCGCGCGCTCTGGAAAGCTTCTAACAAGAGGGAGGGGGGAAAAAAACATGTTTTTCTTCACCTGAGTGCCGGGACGAAGTAATGTTGTCTTGGCTCCTGCGCTCTGGATGACAATGGGATAATTGTCCTTTGCAACCATCAAGCCGTCAGATGTTTCCAGTGGTGGATTTCACTGTTTTGGAATGTGTTTGATGCGCATTAGCCTTTTTTTCGACATTTCCTCCTCTGGTCTTGCCTACACACACTCTGCTGCATTTTTTTTTCTGCCAGTGGGATATGTGGTGTGAAATTTTCCGTAAGATCCAACGACCTGTAATCAAAAGGCTTGAATGATGAAAATCTTTTGAGATGAAAAACAGCACTTTTGGGGGTCATTTTTTGCTTGTGCGTGGCTCGTGCCTAATCGCGCACCTCAGCAGCCTGTTGTCTGTGTCCGTGGAGAAACACACAACTTTGCCGCGAGCTGGAGCCGCGGCCGGAGCTGGAGCTGGACCTGGATCGGGGCCTGCAGCTGGTTTGAGCGGCGCACCAGGGCCACACTCGGGGGGCCAGGAAGGGGACCAACGCAGCGGCCCCCGGTGTTCGGCCGTTCTGTGGAGTGGAGATGATGAAGATAGTAGTGATGATGATGATGAATGGTCCGTCAGCTCGAGCAGGCACCGGGGTCTCGCCACCATTATGTTTACTGCTGTGCGCTCTCGTCGTTCTACTACCATGCGCTCACTCGCACCCGCAGCCGTGCCAGGTGCTGAAACGGATTG
Source organism: Scomber scombrus (assembly GCF_963691925.1). Taxonomy (NCBI): domain Eukaryota; kingdom Metazoa; phylum Chordata; class Actinopteri; order Scombriformes; family Scombridae; genus Scomber; species Scomber scombrus. The sequence goes on from NC_084984.1 coordinate 21,040,039, forward strand.
GCCACACGGTTCGGGTCGGGGCTCTGCATGTTCAGCCTCGTCTGCTTTCGGCCACTGCCGGTAGCGGTTCTGAGGACTGGGACCCCGAGGAAGGTCTGACAGAGAGCGGGGAGCGACGGCTGGAGTTGGAAAAGCAGGTTAAAACAAGTGCCAGTGCGCCTGGGTATGCAAGCCTCAGGACTAGAGGCACCGCCAATAGCCAGCGGGGCGCGAGCAGGAGTAAAAGCCAGGCACGGCAGCGGGAGGAGAACACCTCCAGGGAGAACCGCGTGTTGGCACCCCGAGACTCGGTCCTGCTCGCGGTCGAGGCTATGAACCGGGCCGGATTGCTGCCCTACAATTTATCCCTGGAGATCGTCATGGCCGTTGGGTCCGGACTCGGTGAGCTGCCCGCCTTCTCCTTCGCTTCCGCGGGCAGCCCCGAGACCGAGGACCCACTGTCCTTCGTGGAGAGCGTGTGTCACACTGTGGTCGTGCAGGGGGTTTCCGCCATGATCTCCTTTCCACGGAACAGGGACGAGTTTGTCAAGTTGGAGTTCCTCTCCCTTGCGCTTCATGTGCCAGTCGTCAGCGTTGTGCAGAGGGAGTTCAAGCGCCACAGCGAGGTAATAAAAAAGTTATTTCTGAGTTACATCTAAACTGTTAACTGTTGATTTCTGCGCTCCAGTGCGCCGTGTGTGTGTACGGGTGTAACAACGATGTGATAAAGAAAAGACAAATGATTATCAAAAGGTCAACAGCTACCTATAAACACAAGCCTGTTAAATATACACAAAACAGAGTCAGCTCAGTTCGTTAAGACGTGGGAAAAGCGAGTTCATGTGGATTTCCAAAGCCCAATTCAGTAACTGTTATCAGCGGCCCAAATATTAGACAGAGCCTGAAGGAAGGGACACTTGCTGTTGGTGTGTGTCCTCATTTCCTCATCCTTCTGTGTATTAGGAAATCAGCAATTTGGTCCAGCTTGTCTGGCCTCAAACCTTTCAAATGCATGACCATCTCTTCTTTTCAGCTCAGCATTGTTTAAATGTCCCAAAATGAAGCTCGAGTGGAGAAACAATTCGTGACACAAGCCGATGGCCACATAAAGCATAACATTGGAAAGTGAGAAATTGCGGCAGCCACTTCCAACTGACACAAATTCAAGGACCATGGAGAGAGCACAAGCTGACTCTGTCCATGGTGCTGAGGTCTGCAGCACACACAGGGTGTCTCCAGGCAGACGAGGATGAAAGTGTATCCTCACTTCTTTTACACACAAGGTTACAAATAAAAACGTTTGATTGAAGGCAGTATGCACCCAGCAGCATATGCCCTGAGGTATATTTGAGTAAACAAATGCTTTGTTGGTATTCACCATCCCACTGGGTGTACGTCAGAAGTTCAGCAGCATGGAAAGAGTGCACAACAGTACAATGCAGTCAATGTGAAGTATATAACTCTTTACTGGACTCGCTGTGGTGCAATCGCAAGAATAACAACTCCATTTGGAATTATATTTCATTTTTGACATCTCAATATGTGGAAAACTGAGATGAACACACACACACACACACACAAAATAGTACTCATTTAGGCTAACCCAAGGTTGTGCTGACATCCACAATATTGATCTGACTCCTTTCCTGTCAAGAAAATAAAAAGCCTCCTGCTCCATTAAAAGTTGTCACACACATGTGTTTAGGCCTGAAACTACAGTCGATTAATTGATTAGTAGGCCAGCAGAAAATAATTGGCAGCTATTTTGTCAATCGATTAATCATTTCAATAATTTATCAAGCAAAGGTAGTGAATCTAAAACAAACTTTACATTTTCTCTAGTTTCAACCTCTCAAATTTGAGAACTGGCTGCTTTTTTTTGGTCATGTATCATTACCTCTGGGTTTATACTGTTGGTCGTGTAAAATAAGACATTTGAAAATGTCATCTTGGTCTCTAGGAAGTTGCCATGGGCATTTATTCACGCTTTCTGGCATTTCATAGACTGCTATTAATCAAATAAACCATCAGCAGGTGGATTGATAATGAAAACAACCATGAGTTGCTGCCCTACATGTATTAAATCAGATTCATCTGCTTGCGATATATTACCAACTAAAGGTCGAAACATTTCCTGTCCAAATGTAATTTACCAAAGATTTCTTGGCTTTAGATTTGAATGCGCAGCACCAATCAATCTAAAGTCAAATCTCTGACTTGATCGTAGCTTTCTATTATGCTTGTACAAGAAAAAAAGCATTTATGTGGAGCCACCCATAAGAAAGACAAGTTGGATAACACTTTTGGCATTTGGCATATTCAAGGGTTGAATGCACAATGAACTTCTTATACCACTTCAATGACCACAATGAGCGATTTCTGGTGTTCCTCTTGGTTTTAGTTCAAACTTGTTCTTCCTCACCTGTTCTCTAAATTGCTTCACTATAGCTTTGGTTAGACTATGTGAACTGTTCCTTTTCATAAACAATAAACCCTCTTGGCAGGAAAACATCATTATAGAAATTTCATTATTGAGTATATTAAATTCTGCAGTGGCATTATCATATTTTTCATCAACTATAAGCCAATATCTATGTACTACCATGATTGGTTAAATCAAGATGTATCATTAATTCTGTAAAAAGTAACTTACACTTCTTCCACAAATTGAAATGTGACATTTAAAAAAAAAAACAACAAAAAAAACTCTTAACCCCTAAATTACTTAATTTGTCACTTCTCTCAGTTCCAGTGTAGAAATCTCTCATCTCAAATTAGCAAGTCTCAAAATTAGTGTCAGATTGACAACTTTCCATTTTTAAATGTTGATTTAATACGGAGGTGTGATGTGTTTGTAGTCAACATGACTCCATATATAACACCTAAACAACAAAATAGATTGTTGTAAAATATGTAGCATGTAGCTTTTTTTTTAAAATCGATCTCTCCTGATGGATTTATAGTTAAGATTAAGCAACTGCAACTGTTTTGGTGTTTTGGTTAGAGTTGGGAAATCTCATCTTCAAGGTTAATGAAAATCAACCTTGACTGCTGTCAAAAGATGAGATGAGCATGGTCAATTTCATGAGCCGAAAAGCTACTCTGTAATGTTGTTAAGTAATTATATCACAAAGTGATTTTTTAAATTGCAATCCGTTACAGCTACTGGAAAAATATGTAATTAAATAACAGTTACTACTCAAAATCTTGGTGATTACAAAAGTGGTGACATTTGAAAATATTCTATTCAGTAAAAAGCTTAAATGTAGATTATAACATTTATTCTGGTGCTTTGCTTTCTTTTGGCTCCATTCATTTGGCAAGATGCACTCAAATTTTGAACGTTGTTTTTTTTTGGTTCTTTTGTTTAAATGTGCACCGCCTTTTGTTTGCCAATCAAATCAATGTGCATTGCACTAAAAAACCTGACTCTGCCATGCCTGCGACTAGCTGACTATGTTGAGGCGTGCGACCATGATAAGACAAGAACACCATTCAGTGCTGAAAATGAAGTTAACAATGAGGTTTGCACTGCCTGGTTTAAGTTTGTTTTTAGAGCTTTTCAGTTTTATAACATTTGTTAGAAAAGTAATCAAAAACTAATCAAATGTAATAACTTTGAGGTAATTAAAATATTTACTTATAACATTTCTAACGGGGTAACTTGTAATCTGTAACCTATTTGCATTTCATAAGTAACCTTACCAACACTTGTGTGTATGTTTGTATGCAGGTAAAAACCTCTTACAACCACAAGTAGACACACCCTCACAGACACTTACACAATATGATGTAGTGTAACTATACACTGTAAACTTCTTTAATTGGGTGACACTAACAAGGCAGTTATTGCATATCAATGTGTGCAGACTAACTGTGTGCGTGTGTGTGTTTGACATTCCACACACAACTTTCCTGAGAGGGGAAAGCACGCATTCACACACACACACACAAACCATTAGTTAGGCTGAAGGGTTCTGGGATACTTGCCACCTACTGAGCTATAGTAGTGTGTGTGTATGTGTGTGTGGTATCCAGGTATCCTCATGTTTTGGGGACGTAAATCTTTTTACATATTCACATTGGGAGGACTCGCCTCCTTTAAGGGGACGAAAACAAGTCCCTTTAATGTAAATCGTTAATGTTAATTACTTGATTTAAAATGATGGTAGGTTTAGGAGTATGTTAAGCTTAGGGTAATGGTTACGGTTAGGCATGTGTTGATTATGGTTAATGTTCAGATAAGTCTTCAGGAAATAAATGTAAATTAATCTTATGTCCTCTAAAGTGATGGAAACACAACTGTGTGTGTGTGTGTGTGTGTGTGTGTGTGTGTGTGTGTGTGTGTGTGTGTGTGTGTGTGTGTGTGTGTGTGTGTGTGTGTGTGTGTGTGTGTGTGTGTGTGTGTGTGTGTGTGTGTGTTTCCCAGGTAATATCTAATTTCCTGCTCTGTGCACAAGAAAGCATTTCACTGTATGTAGTCAGCAGGTGTGTAAAGTCCAAACAGCCTCTTAAAAGTGAAATAACAGGTAAAGATGGAGCGCGGAGACCATCAGATGAAGATGGATTGGTTGACGGATGGATGAGACGATGGCTAGATGAAGGGTGAACAGGCAGAAAAATTGACTAGGAAATAAACGGGCAAACAAACAGATTGTGGGGTGCTCGTGTGTGACTTTTAGAGAAATAGCTTTACTCCCCTCTGACTCAATCTAGAGTCGCTAGCAAATCCCAAATGAAGGCTGACAGCAATTTCTCAGAAACAGAGTTTTCAAAATGTGGAAAGGTTTAGAATGTCTTACATCAGGATCTCATTAGTGTTTATTTAGTGACCTTGCTTGCATTAGTTTTGGTTACCAAGTTTAGAGTTAAGGTTAAACAGAGTTCACTGTTAAGAATTACATAACAATGAATCAGCAGAGCGACCCTCGCATTTTGTTATGTACATGTCAAAATGATGAGGTTGCATGAGAATATGGAGTCATGGATAAAGTGGCATCAGAGTAGAGGGACTGTGTGGGTTTGGAGTCAGTGGTGATGAAATTTGGAAGCAGCAAAGGGTTGAGAATTTAGATTATACATCTAAGAGACCAGGGGATGAGAAACCCCCGGAAAAAGGAAACTCCTTGGGAAAGACTAGTGTTTAATCACCATGAGGTCCAAGTTTTGGAATGAAGATAAATCCCAGGCTGACCCACAATACTAGAGCTTGTGTAAAATGAAGGTACAGCATATTCGCTGTTAGCTTGAAGCATATATGCAAATATCTATTGATACCTAATCCAATCCATCCATTCCATTATGTGAGTGCAAATACACTGTTTCCTCTTTGAATTAAAATGTGTTGCTTTACGTCACCAATGTTAATTATAGATAGAGGCAGGGGTATACACAAAGTTACAAGTTTATTAGATACACCTGTATAATGCAATGTGACGTACAATAATCATACACAAATCCTTGCAAACTGTATAATGTTCATGTTTCATAGACAGTATCAGACAGGTGATGATTAATATTTGAGGCTGTAGTTAGTGGTGTAGCATGAGTTTACACAGGTGTAGCTGAAAATTGTACACCTGTATTTATGTACACAGACATATCATATATTTTTAAGCAGTACAGAAGTAAATTATTTGTTTTACAACTTTTATAGACATGAGTAGACAAAGTATAAATACTCAGCAGTTAGAAATGCTACCTCACATTCAGGTCTTACGGAACGCCACTAAGCAGAGTTGTCAATGCGTCATGACATGACAGAGAGCTAAATTATTGATAACCCAACACAATCCCAAGATTATTATAACAGCAGCACTGATGACTGCATGTTTAAAATGAACCAATAATCATGATTGACACACTGTAAGAAGTCTTGACAGACAAGCAGCAACTTACAGTAACATAACCCACCAAGTAACCAACCAACATAACCAAACACTTCCAATAATCATGTAAGTGCCTTTTCATGATCATTTTGTCACATAGCAACCCTGAATTTTATTTAAATTCCATACCAGTAAATTAATTTGTAGATTATGCTGATTAGGATATTGAATTAATTATGTCCTCAGCACCTATGCAGGGATAATAGATGAATGATAGGGCTTTGCTGAGTGTGGGGGGAGGTCTTGGAGTTTCTTATCGACCCTTCATAAATAACGCACTGACATAAGGAGGCCAGTAGGATGAAAGGCCAAAAGCTATGGGGAGGTCTACATGGATATTGGTTTGTTTTTGTTGTCTGTATGTGTACTAAAGAAAACTTTTGTAATCTTGTTTAAAAAAAAAAAAAGAAACACTTTTTTTTTTTTAAATCAGTTTTCACACTTCCCACAATGAATCATCTAATCAAGTGCAGATCAATAACCAAGTCATTACCAGTTTATTTGATTTGTCCACTGGCTCATGATTCTGCCAGTCCCAGCAGTTTTGCCATCCAGCAAGGGCTGCAATTTTCTCTGCATAAAAACTCAGAGCGAATGTATTTTGGCTGCGGAAAGTGATGAAAGAGAGCACGGTGACAACAGAGCTGGGATTTCCCGGTGCATCGAAAGCTCCAGATGTCTGTATTTATGTAAGAAAGCAGGCAACGGCACTTCCTAGCATTTTTTGTACTCTTTATTTACATGAGGAATAAAAGAGAGGGTAACAGATTTATGGCAATCACAGCACAGAGTGAGTGCAGCTGAGAATAAATCCTCCAATCCTCCAAAAGGGTGTGAGGAGGTGAGAGTCGGATGCCCTATGGACTGCATTACCATTTCTTTCCCTGAAACAGGACTTCTAAATCTGATATAAAACACACTGTATTGCTTTTGTTGGTGCCTTTGTAGGAGCAATAATCCATTACTGCATAAGCAACACACAGATGAATAATGGTTATCTAATTTGCATGCCTACTGCGTAGTGTGATTAATGAGATAAATGAAATTAACCAATAGATGGCTATAATGGACTTTTAGTGCAAACCTTGTGTAAAAGTTGTAAAATCATTACACAGTTGCTCACAGCCTGTTAAGCGTGTAGTTCGGAGTGTGTGTGTGTTTGAGTGCATGCAAGGAAGCAAGCAAGCGCATGACAGATTGATTGCCTGTGTGACTGGTATGTTGTGGGTTGGGTACAGTTTGCCAAGGTACACTGACGCAGATTTGGCAGCTCATGCAGCCTGATCTGGCCTATTTAATTTTATCAAAGGTATTAGAGGGATGACTGCGTCAACTTTGAAACCCATCTGCTCTGATCTTCTATCTTACTTTAATCCTGCTGGGGCAGTGCACTGTACAGTTTGTGTAGAGTAGGGTTTGCACTGATCTGATCATAGGGTCTCTGGGGAATCAGTTGCCTTTTTTAGCCAAGTACCAACCAATCAACCACATTTTGCACAATTATCAACCACTTTCTATAATACTATATGTTTTAAGATTAATTTCCAAACTTGCAGTAAATGGTTTGTGTCAGTAGAGCTGCGACACCTAATTAATTAGACCAAAAAATGAAATGCAACTACTTTGTCAAACGGATAATTGTGCTAGTGATTTTTCAAGCAGAAATGCCAAACCATGAACATATTAGTGAATGTCTATTATGCACTTCTGTTTTAGCACCGGTCACCATGAAACCCTATAGGATCTATGTAACTTTTAAGCACCTCAAAGCTCCACTCTGTTCTCCAGTCAATCTTTCTCTTTAGTTGACTGCTTTAAATTGGCGACATCAGCAACAGGGATTAGGAATTGAGTTTTGGGAGGGACTCATCAACTCATCTCACCATTATCTGTTTCGGAGCAGTTAAATTGACACTAAAATGAGAATACCTGGTTCACCTTAGAGTAGGGCTGGACGATTACGGCAAAAATCATAATCACGATTATTTTGATCGATATTGAAATCGCGATTATAAAACACGATTATTCATAGATTTGTAAACATAAGCATTTATTGAACCGCCAGAACTCAACTTGAAATATATTTGAACAGCACAACCAGAAATAAATTGAAATCAAGAAAAAAATAGATAAATGGAAATAATAGTCTCACGCATTGACCGTGAGACACACGCATTTCAAGCAGTTCACACGCTCTCACGCCACACCTATCATTTCTCACGCTGAGGAGTGATAAATCCCACCGCACATACAATGATGCGTATGTATGATAATCCATACATCTCAACTTTCCCGCATATTGATAGCGGCTCCCTGAAGCCCGCAAATGAGATCCAATCTCCCGAAATCTGGAGCGAACGAGCGTGTGTGTGTGTTTGTGTGAATATCAATGCAGCGCATGTGAGAGTGCAGCGTCCTTATAGCTCTGTGTTGCTGCTTATTAAACAGCAACCCCCCTCTGGAATGGACCTCCCTGATGTCTGTGTAATTTCACGCCAAACTTTTCATGAAACTTGAGAGCACTGGTTTGCACACTATTTCTTTCTGTTCGACGTCCGACAACTCAAAGCCAAAATGTTTCCAGACCACCGAAGATGTCCCAGTCCTACCTTTCTTCTTGTCAACCAAAGGCTGCCTTTCTGTCATTTTACATCTCCCCAGATCTGCGCAGAAACACCCCGTTCCTCCAGCGGTTCTAACATAAGGGGCGGGACACAGGACTTGCTGGAAAAGACGGGGGCGTTGGATTTATGTCACAGGTGCGCCGCGCCGGGCGGAACAATACTCGTTTTAAGTCGATTATTATGTTTTTATAATCGTGGGAGGCCATAATTGATATCGCGATTAAAATTCAATTAATCGGCCAGCCCTACCTTAGAGGTCAGTCCACCTTAAGTGAGCCTGGTCAGGTCTGGCTAACCAACTGTTGTTAACTTTGTGGCTAAGCCCCTTCACAGATGAAACTTTTCTACGTGTTGAGAAGCTGCAGCATGTATTAACTGACACACTGTAGCCTGTACTGTACATTTACTGCCATATTGACAACTTCCTGCTAACCTTTTCCTCTGCTCACGTTCACGTCACTTTTCTGCCACTCAACCACCCAGTTGCTACGCACACCCATTAGGCACTGCCCTATTATTATTTAAAGGAACTACACTATACCAAGAGTTCCCCAGGTATAACGACATAGACATTGACTCAAATACTTGTTGGCCTCTTGGCCTGTCAACCCTATACAATTATAGGGAAAACACTGCCAGTGAATCACTCATTTGTCCTGTCTTTTGTTTGGTGCTGTAAAAGGTAGTATACAGTACAGTGGGTTCATCAGAGCTTTTCACTGCAAACCATGATGAGAGTTAAGTTAGCCATAAAATCAAAACAATGAGCTGAAAGGTGCTAAAAAAGATACATTGGGTAAATCGAAACTAAGTTGGTGATTATTCTCTGTGGTTTCATAGCTGGGATCAATTGTATTTATGTTATACATTTTATCCACTGTTAACATCAACATTGTAATTACAGCAGTGTTAAGTCGCATAGTATGTGAGTTGTAAAACTCTCTCTTTGTGTCTTCAAAAAGTTGCCCAAAATTTGAGGTTAGAGAGTTCGCTGTTGAACAGCAACTTCAATTCATTACACATGTATAAAATATCAACTTTGCTGATCATTTATCTCCGGAGATGATTTCCTGACAATATAGTTGTCAATGCACCAACCAAGGAGACTTTTAATATTGAGCCCTGTTTAGAACCGTAAAAGTGGCTGAAAGAATAAATCAAGATTATGGATTTTTCACTGTGGATTAGCTATCTCAAGCAAATATAAAAACTCTAAAATGTGACATATTGAAATTCAACCAACTGTAGCCTGGAGGGGATGAAATGAATCAATACAGTGTAGCTTGAAAAATTGTCAGTTGTGTTATGTTTGCAACTGTCAATGTAAAACCTCAACTTTGGTCTTTTTATCTGAATTTACTGCCCGTTTTCTGTTTAAGTGTGTGGATGATATCTGTCCTATCTTTATCTTTGGTGAAGCTGTTGCTCTGAAATTTTTCTAAACAGAGCTTAATAATCAAGCCTCTCACTTTACTATCTTTCTTAAACATTTAGTCATTTCACGGATGGTTTGAACAGTGAGAACAGTGAGAACAGTGAGACCACATAGTTTTAGAATTCATGGTCCAGGCAGAAGTCACGCAGCGGTGGTGTGCTGTACTCATAGATCTGCAGGGGTCATAAATCAACTGATTCAAAGGTGTATGTTAAATTATGTGGAGTGTTGTGTTTCTTTAGGATTTAGGTATTGCTAAAAAGATACAAGGAGAGTACACATGAAAATACATGTATTTCTTGTGATGTGAATAATGATATTCATAGGAGCAGGTAAGTGAAGGCTGAAATCCATTATATCCAGCAGACTGTGTTTGTTCTCAAGGAACAAATTGAATTCTAAGATAGAAAGTAATTCTACTGTTGAGGTTATAACCTTTCTGTCCTTCTTTCCATCCTTCCTTCTTCTATTCTCTCCTCTTTTGCTCTGCCACATCTATTTCACCTATTCCTGTTGCTCTCTAACCTTCTCTCCTCTTCCTGTGTGTTGCACTCCGCCACCTCCTTCACCATCTTCCTGTTATCCTTTCTTTTTTCTCGTTTGTTCCAACCCACCCCTCTTTGGAAAAACCACCCTGCAATGTTTTTCTCCGATCTTTCTGGCCTCTTTGAAATCAAACTGACCCCCACCAACCCTTTCTTCGCCCCATCACCACCCTTATGTTGTCATTACCTCTATTTTCTCCTATCTATTTAACTGTCCTTCCTCTCTATCCCATCTTCTCCAATCCCATTCCCTGGGCTATTTCCTCATATCTCTTCCATTCATTTTTTTCAATCTCTTAAATCTTACTCACTCTCCCCTGTGCACTCCTTCCCTTCTTTTCTCTTCAAACACACGTTTTACCTTCCCTGCACCCTTGTCTTCCTTTTCCGTCTCTGTCTTCCACCTTTACCTTCTTCAACACATTTCCCTTGCAGAATCCTCTCCACTTCCAAATGGCGATGCGTAGCGTGGATGCTCCACCATCCCGTCTCCTCTACACCCTGCTGATGATGAATGGCTGGTGGGACATTAGTGTTCTGCTCTGCCAGGAATGGGACGTTAGTGACTTTCTTTCCCTCATCAAGAACAACACCCGTTTCCACCTGGGCACTCTTGTCAACCTGACAACTACCGGCTCAGCCTCGTCACTGTCTTCATCTTCATCATCATCCTCAGGAGTGGTATCAGGTGTTGCAACGGGAGCAGAGGCATTGTCATCATCGCCTTCTTTACCCTATTTTTCATCTTCTGCCTTATCTTCTGACTCTTCACCTGCTTCATCCTCTAAAACAGACCAGCAGCAAGCTCTCATGCGGCAATTGGAGGCCCTGAGAGAACCTTCATCCACAATTGGAGTGGTGACATTTGGGTGCGAGATCCGCGAGGTGCGTCGTCTCTGGACGCTGGCCACTCGGATGATGCTCCCAGAATTTCACTGGGTCTTGGGGGACAGCCAGAATGTGGCCGAGCTGAGAACAGAGGGGTTGCCCATGGGGCTACTGGCCCACGGGGTCATGGGATCTCCTTCTCTGGATCATTACGTCCATGACTCATTAGAGTTGGTGGCTCGGGCAGTGGGCAGTGCAGCCCAAGAGAATCCCGCCCTGGCACTCATACCTGGGACTACCAACTGTATGGATATACAGCAGAACAACGGCAGCTCAGGGAAATACTTGGCAAGGTAGGAAATCAAGTGGATACCTCAGTGGTTATTACACCCTCTCATTCTCACAAAATGTCATACAATGACCACAAATCACAAACAGAAGAACACATAATAATGTGACGATTATGCTTCAACACTATAACAGGATTATTGAAGCTTGGTCATTTTTGCACTGTTAAGAGAACTAACACATTACTGTGAAGATTAGATGATATAACACAATGATAGAAAAATCTGGTGAGAAGATTATGGTTAAGTTTAAAGTGCTTTATTACCTGTGTTTTGCCCATTTTCTACAAATCACACATTTCACACTGTTGTATTTTAGAAATTTGAATGAATTTGTCTGTGTTCCAGGTACGTTTTGGTTTGCATTAACTTCAGTACAGTTTGAATTTATTAGCACTTTCTTGGAAAGTACTTTCCGTCACAGTGAACATTATATCTACATGGATTTTTATCAGTTTTACTTTATTGTAAATAAATTATGAATGTAGATTGATTAACAATGTCTCCACTCCATTATCACACAATTATTATCTAAACCAACAATAACTGATATTTTTTGTGCAGCAGGAATAAAGAGCAAACCCAACATAAACATATCTTTTTACTTGTTAGCAACTGTTTCTTATTTATGCATCCATCAAATTTGGATCAACATTATCATTCATTTGGAGTTATGTTCCTGAACCCATGTGAATATTTCCTTACTTAGCTCTCTTTTGGTTTCCACTGAATCTTGATGGAAATGTCTGGCTTCTTAGCATCTAAGTGCTAAATTATGTTCACCAGCTGGTTGCTGTCTTTGTTTGTTTGCCATCCAGTGCTGGCCAGGGAGCATACACTGGGTTTTTAGAGGTTTTTCACTTAAAAACAGCTGCCTGCTGAAAATGATGCTGATGGGACTGAACCAAAACAGTAAAATTGTGAGTTGAAAAAAAGAGCTCTTTAAAGCCTGACTGAGTGGACCTGCAGAACTGGGTGATGCTTCACTGTAAGTTTGTTTACATACAAGCAATCATGTGATCCAATATAATATAAAAAGATTAATTATAGCCACACAGATATGGTGCCAATATATACTAACATACTTTTTTTTAAAGTGAAACAAATCTGATCTAAAAAGAACATAGCTGTTTTTGTAATAAACTGTAAATTGAACTTGGATCATCTCCACCTAACAGCCCCCATCCTACTTCCCACCCGTCACACCTTTACTTTCCACTGTCACTCTGCTTCCTGTTTCTACACTTTCTCCGTCGTGTTATCCTTTGTAGGAGAAACTACTTCTCACATCATGCATATCTTTTCTCACAGCCACAGCTGAAAAGACTGGAATTCACCACAGATACACATAATTCATACACATCTGCAGAGGCGCAGTGTATACACTCCATAACTGCGGCATTGTGGTAAAATGATGACGTGTGAGGAATTGCATTTAGCAGCAGCGCTGTAATCTGCAGCTGGGCCACTCTATATTCCTGAGATATGAGTGATGAAGAGTGTGTGATCACACACCACTGCATTACAATTAGAGTTTGACCTTTCCTACTGCGATTCTCCTCAAAACACCTGAATCAGCAGAGGGGTCGTCCCAGGAAGAGATTTATTTGAACATGGTGAACTTGGGTGAGCTGGAGGAGATTTCTGATTTTGTTTACATTCCTTTGGCTCGCTTTAAGCGGCTTATGAATTGTTGATTAGTCAGTCAGTGTTTTACATATCACAGAACAAAGAACAGGCGTCTCCGCAACGTTTACCAAATTTATTAGAGCCCTGTTGTTGACCCTGTGAAGCCAGGGGATTTACCTGAGGAGGTTTAGTTTCCCATGTTGGAGACTGGGTCTAATCTAAGCTGTTACACACACACAGGGGATTTGGAAGAGTCAGCCATATGCCTGGCTCAGGGAAATATTTAGGTATTAGATAGCAATATATGATATAACCAGCTGGGGAAGCTACGGAAGAGGAAAGGATGTGTGTTTGTATGTAACCTGCGAAGATAAGAGGCTGTTTTCTCCTAGAAATGTTTCTTTTTTTGTAATTCAATTTTTGTAAAGCCAGGGAACTGTTTGGACTGTCCAATCACATTCACGCTGCAAGGATTAATAGATGTTGACTTATTGTTCTTTTTCCTATTTCCGTATGTCTCTCTAAGTTATAAAGATTGGCAATAAATTGAATCAGGGTCACAGTCATCATCTATTACCATTAACTTTAGTTCTTTGCAGTATGAGATATATTTGCGTGCATAGTCTTACAATGTTACTGGTTTCCTTTTCTTTTCAAAATCTTTATAGTTTATGTTGTCACTTGTATCACAATCTATGATTCCTGTGGATGTTCAAGGCAACACCACCTGTGGATACTAGGTGGTATCCACACCTATACTGGTGTGGATACACACCAGTATACTCAAGATAATTTGTCATGTGCTGGTAACCAATTGATAACTTTGCATTCTTCTAAACAAGCCATTTATAAAAAAAGCAGTATGGGAAAAGTGCTAAATATTCACAAAATGTAATGTATACAAAATATGAAATAATAGTATTCAAAAAATATTCATCACTCATAATATTCCCCACAGAGGGCTCAGGGGCTGCAGAGAGCCCAAGGGAGAGTGAGATATGTAAATGAGCTGAGGGTGTGGTGAAAGGTTGAAGTTGACCGTTCTCCAGTTCTGCAGAGGAAGGATTTCCTGTGATTATTTGCACAGGAAAGTTCCTCAAAGTCAAAGTCAGACTACATATATCTTGAAACCAATTTTCACTTATTTCGCTTCAGGGTTTTTGGACATTTAGACCCAAGTGAAGCGCTTAGCTACATCAAAGTTTTATAGTATTCTATAATAATGCTATTTTTATTAAACTTGAGTTCAGCTTGGGATCTGGCGATGAGAATGAGATGGATGGAAGTCTACACAAATGATGATATTTTAGAATGATAACAGATGCCTGCAGGCACATTGGGACATATACATTTTATTTCATCTTAAAGCGCTGTTTTTTCTGAAATAATGAATTTAAATAGATATGAGTGATGTTAGTTCACCTGTTTCATTATAGTTTGTTTAAAAAAAGTTGTATAATGCAACAAATTACAACATTTTTTTAAAAAAAAAGGGTGGTGCAAGGTGGAGAATATATCTTAAATGCAGATAATTGACATTTGGCACAGCATTTATCATATCTGCTGTAAAATGGATTAAAGGCATTTTAACATACATTTTTTTAAAAAGGCTAAGAAACATAGTACTAGTTAGAATTTATGTTAAAGAAAGAGGGATTTCATCCTGAAAACCAAAAAGTAGCAAAGGGAAGACTTGATATTAAAGAGCCACTGGTTCTCTAAAAAGAGTAGCAGATGTTGAAAGCAGAGGCTGACAAATATAATATGTTTGCCTCCAAACAAAGCAAACAAGCTAAAAAGGTTAGCAGCAAGAGTAGGTGCACTTTACATCGGCACTCCACAGTGATGTTCTAGTGCACTAGTGCTCACTTTATAGGTGCTCTGGTGGACATGTGGCTTTAGGCAATGTGCACGACTGGAGTGAGATTGACTTTTAAAATCTCCACCTGTTAACAGCAAATTGTCGGGGTGGCACAGTGCAGCTCCAACAAAGGAAATCACTGAACTAATTAGATATGGCAATTAGAAAATCATCAATCAACTAACCTCAAACTAAGACTTCTCTTGCAGTGCTCCTTGTGGCTGCGGTCCTGAAATTCCCTTTCGCAGGCCTTGTTAACAAAGTCTCACAGAGATTAAGCTGATGTAAGACAGGCTGACATGGAGTCACACTGAATGAATGTCTCTCAAACACTGATAATGACAAGTTAGCTAGCATAAGTTTATACTGCTGTTCTCTTTAGTGACTTTTAGCCTTTACTCAAAATGCTTTTAAAAAAACTTATTGTGTAAGAAAATAAATGAAAGCAGTCTCACAATATTAGTAGACAGATGAAAATACGGATCAAGATTAACACTACTTCAAGCCACTATAGAAGTGAAAATATGCAATCTTTCTTTAAGTCCCCCTTTGACCTCTTCTAGATGTACTTTCTGTAAAAAATAAGCAGTGTTACATTGTAAAGCAAGTTGTATAGTTATGGTAAACACTCAAACATTTGAGTTGAGAGCTTGTTGGCCTCGTCTTACACCATTGGTCCCCAAACTTTTTGACTTCTGAGTCCTGAAAAGAGAGCAATGTATATTCATCGGTGTATTTTATATATCCTCTTCTGCCTTTTGTAGCACATAGTCTTCTGAATCCTTTGTGCCACACTGCACAAGTGCACTTGAGTGTGTACATTTCACATTTTTTATACTGGAAATATTGCACAAGCCACCTACATACCAGACTGTTATAACTTCAGCTTTTTAATACTTGTATTACATACAATTTTAAGTATTTTATCTTTGAAATTTTATCCTTTATATATATTTTTCTAATTCGTATTTTCACTCATAGTAATTATTATTCTTTATTGCAGCTGTGTCCTTTCACTGTACATATTGTATGAGCATGTGAATGAAACCCTGGGGTTGTAAGACATTCATAGTGTTAAACCTGCAGCCATTTTCAGTGATTTTACAGATTTCTCTTGCAGGGAGGGGACTGCCTTTGGTTTGCATCGTGGAGTTATATCAGGTGCTTGGTGGCTGAGCTGGCCTAAAGAGAACTGTCGACATCATAATAGTGTTGAAGCCAGAAACTATGTGACAGATGAGCAGCAGAGAGGCTGTGGTGTGGTTCTCGAGCCGGACATCGAACCCCTTCAGGGAATTTATTGCGTGGTGATTATGGACTTACGGTTGCAGTAGATTTGCTGCCAAAGCAATCAACCAGTCACAAGGGGGAGTAGCTGATGACATATAGAGGTGTTAGTCATCAGACAACTGTGGTGGCGTGGAGGGTCATGGCAGGTGATGATTGTAGAAACCACCATCTGGATGCTGAACTACTTCAAGTGTGTCCAAGCAAGAAAGGAGGAGCCAGATGTTGTTAGCAGGATGTGAAAAGTGCAGACTTTGTTGCAACCAAAGCTGGAATTGTGTATGTAAAAGACATTAACAAAATAACATATTTAAAGGAAAACAAATATTTAAGAATGCAGTCTGTCACATATTGGAAGAATCCCTTTCTCAAACAATGGAAGAGGAGAAAAAAGTACAAGGCAATCAAGATTACACTGAAAATCCTGGCCCTGCAGGTTTTGATAAGAGAATCCAAATCACAAGTGCACACAGATAGTGGCAAAGTGAGGAGCAAAACCCTGCGTACAATAACATTTGGCCAGACATTTACCTTGATGTTCTACTCCAGGCTATGTCATACAACTAGAGAAAAGTTGTCAGGGCTTACATAGGAATGGTGGCTGTGTAAGGGCAAAGGGGTGACTGCGGAGTTACAAACATTACAAAGTGATATGAGGTGAAATGCCAGGTTGTGTGTGAGATTTACTCACAAAGAAAAGCATGTGGACCCCCCCTAATTAAAACATTGTACGTTTGCTCTATTGACAAAACTGGTGTTGCTGGTTCTAGTGTTTGGTGATGTTCTGCATACAGTAAGAGACAAATCATAACTTAGGAGTTTAACATAAACTGCTTTTAGTGTGTAGGAGCTCACTGCAGAAGTTGAACTCCCCAACAGTACTGTGCTATAATGTGTTTTCCTGTGTTGTCTAATTGGTTTGTTTATATGGTTTTGTAGCTTGTAGTTGTAAACTGCCAGTATGAAAATATGTTGAATACTGTTTAATATTATTAAAAATATTTCTAAATATATTCTACTTTTTATATGAAGAAATTGTGACCTTTTTTATAATTGAAACGTGTGGTAATGATGCACAGTAGACTAAGTGTGATGAGCAGTATGTATGCAAGTAGGCACAGAGCTCTTAATTGCTCCAAGGATGGGAGCCAATCAGCACATTGTGGCATAATGTTTGACTGGGGTGTAAAACCGTCTTTATGGAAGTAGATATTGCTTTTTCAGTAATAAATTATTCTTAGGGAAACTCACAAAGTGTTACTACTGAGAAAAGTCCCAAGATCAAACGTATTCTGCCTGTTTAGGATAATTACAGGCTAAATATACGGACATAAATAATGTATAACGGAAAAATGAAACAAAAATAATCTAATAATGTAGAAATTGAACTGATTCCATTATGAGAAATCAGATGATTAATAATTCTTTATTTCAAATAGAGTTAATCAGTTACCGCTGGCTAGTCTGCTTGGCTCTACAGTTGATTTATTCATTATTACTTTCATTCCCATCTCTCTCCATTTGCTTTCTCAGGCTTTGATCCAAGAAGGATCAGGGAGGGTCAAGCTGTGCCGTGGATAAAGTCTTCATCCCTATGGTCACATCACAGATCTTTTCTTTCTATTTACCACCGGGTTCCATTTGCTGAGCACTCTAAGAGCTGAGCGTTTGGACATTCATTGAGTTTGTCCAGTGGGAAAATTCTTTCAAGGCACATCACTTAGCTTTACAGGGTGAAAATAGCCAAAAAGGGACACTGGAGTGGACAGGACGCACTGCAGCACAGTGAGACCACACTTGGACAGGAATTCTATGTGGAAAGACTCTTTTCATCTCAACCCTGTCTCCTAGAAATTACAATTATACTGCTAATTTGCAGCCATCAGGGAAAAATTCGCAAAATCTGTTTTACACAATGAATATAAAACTGTAATAGGATGTGCGGATATCCATGATCTCCAGAGGCCGAGCCCATTTTGATGTCTGTGTGAATTCTTTCCTCGAGAACCACTATTTCCCCGAAATTACCACCTGCACACAAGATACTGCATTGTATAGTATGCTAAAAGACTGAAGGTAAAGTCCAAGGCAGAAAAAAATAGCTTTCACATTAGTTGATGACCCATGTAGAAGACATGCATGGGATGAAAGAAACCGCATTGTTCCTGTGGTGCAGTGTAGACTTAGTTATTCCCAGTATTATGGAAAAATTCAGTTATTTCCTTTTATAGATAGGAGGTTATATATTCTGGTATTCTGATCATATACTTTCAAATAGTTTGTTTGACTTTTAATGAGACAAAAGGCTTTGTGCAGACTGCAGAGCATGTTATTCCAATAACAAAGCTATGATAGGACAATTGCTGTTTGACCCGTTTAGTGAGCAGTAATTTGCTATAGTGCCTTTGTTTCATAGTGATTAATTGGATTCATTAGTGTATCTTTTTCATTCTTAAATGGATAACTGCATATACTAAACATTTCCACCTCAAACCCAAAGTTGTGATATTTGCAAGTCTGAATAATCTCCAAATTGCAGTCATTCTATATAATGTCAAAAGCAGAAATAATATTGATGGTTGTGGTTAAACATCCAAACCATGTTTCTGTCAATTGATATGTCAACAAGCTATTTAAATTAAATGTCAAAATATATTGTCGGTTCTTGCACACCAGAATGACACATATAGGTATGTTCTGATCTGACAGCCCTATCGGCAGGTATCAGTAGGAGGATATAATGTTTTTTTGCCTTTTTAAACTGTTACAAATCACTGTTGAAAAATAAATGTTTTAACATGTGACACTGTTGGTGTCTGCACAAAAATGACTTGGTTAAGTTTGGGATTGGGAATGGTTATGGTTTGTGTTAAAGTAAGAACATTGTTAAATGCTAAAGTCTGATGCTTTGTTGACTTATCTAAACACTCCGTCCTCCATCCTAGGCAGACGTAGTCTCTATAATAACATCACCTTTCTCCTTTGCTCCCGTCATAATTACTACTGCTGCTAGAGGCTCTATCACTGGGACGTAAGCATATTCGTTTTTCGGGACATGATGTTTTTTTGGGGGGGTTGGCAGTGTCTGGTAACATGGATTGAAAATATGTCCATTTGTGGTTCATGGTCGGTGTCCCTTTTATTACAAGTGAAAAAAATGTTGATGTTCCAAAGAATCAGTATTTATAGAGTGTGAGAGGGATTGAGAAGGTTTTCCCACCAGTCTAAAAAGCTGATGGAGGAGAGTTACTGGGTAGATGGCAGAAGATGTGATAACAAAACTGGGGAATTTAAAGAGGGTTCAGAAAAAGAAAAAAGACAGACAGAGTGGAATTCAAGAGAAAGAGGATTTTCACATAAATACTGAAATAAATGCTGCGTATAACCCCTGAGGATGCAGATACAAAGATAAACTGCAGGGGGCAAAAGTCCTGGATTAGCAGATAAGATATAGCCAGGACAAATCCCAGCAGGTTTTCTTTACACATTTCATTTTTTTCCTCCACCAGAGACAATTATTCCTGATAGATACCATTTTAAAGTGATGTATGCCCACCAAAGCCAAGTACAGTATCCTTAACATGCCAGTCGGCTGTGCTATAAAGATAGAAAATGCTACATAATAAATGTCCCCACTGAGGGTTGTACTCCCTGAACCAATGTAAGTAAAACATTTTCCTGTTTGCTGCAGGGGAGGATTGGTTTAACAGGGAGGAATGCTCATGGAAGATGCTTTTATGCCGCTGAAAAGGCAGCTGCGTTTGCTTAGTTCAGTATCTTTTGTAATAAAGGACAAGATGCTTTGATACTAACATCTTTAACATTGTTAATGAAATAATATCATGAGCAAATGTACGTGCATCACCGTCCCTTTTTCATTGAGATTGCCTTTTTTGCTCAGTCCACTCTCGTATGGCCAGTGATGTAACATAAACACGACTTTGCGATTATAGCCTATATTATGCTCAGGATCTTTTAGATTATTCATGAGGCATGAATAGGGTGGACATGACATTGAGTTAGTGTTGGTGTGTAACAGACGTGATTCACCCAGATGTCACTCTTCAGCTTGAAATACGATCAAGACTCCTCTGCTTATGAATCATGTTGCATTGCAAAAAAAGTAAAACCATGTTGTTGTTTTTTGTAGAGCATGGGGGGTGCTTTAGTAGACGCAGAGGAAGCCAATGTCTTGTTTGATGATCAGCGACCCAGAAAAGAGTTGTGGTGTCCAACATGCACCTGTCCTTGCTCTAGCCATCAGCTTGCGGGACAAAAGCTTTTTGTTGTTCAAGCTTTTCTAAGCCAGCCTTTGATCATTCTTTTAAATTTGAGCAAACCTTTGTAGACGTTACACTTAATTCAATTTTTATGATTACTTACCAATAATGTACCTACAGCTACAACAATTAATTGATTAGTTAGCAGTAAAGTCAAAAGTAAAATGAATTGGCAACTACTTTGATAATCGATTAATTGGTACACCACAGTACATCGAATTTCCAGGTTCATAAATGTGATCATTTGATTTTTTATATTATAGAAAGTTGAACATTTACAGGTTTTAGACAGTTCACTGGACAAAAAAAATCATTTAATCATGCCACCTTGTGCTCTGGGATAATAAGCGAATAACAGAATAATAGAGAAGATAATCAACCAATTCATCGATAATGCAAATTTGTTTTGTTACACAGGAAAACTATTACAATTTGTACAATTAATCTGAGCTAAACCAATGTTTTGATTTCATTATATGATACACACCTGAGCTGCTACAGTGATAATACCCTTCATAATTCAGTTTTATGTAACACATTGTGAAATAATAATTCATACAAGATAGCAAATGACATCCCCATGGCCACTGCTGCTTATTCCAGACTGTGAAGGTAAACATGCAAATCCATGCCTCAGTCTCCAGACCACATCTGAATTCAAAAACATCCCTAAGCCATCACAAGCTGAGTCGTCCTGTGGGTGTCTCAGTCCAGCTACTGCAAAATATGGTCTGATTAGAGGAATTCAGTAATCTGTTAATGAGGGGATCCAATCAAGATCAACCTCAGTTGTAGTGAGTATCCTTGGACTTTAGATTTTGTGAGTGGAGAAGCAGCACTCTCAGTCCACTCCGGGTTTCTTGTGTACGGCTGCCTGTGTGCTCTGTGTGTTGATGCATGAGAGAAAATGGTCCATCAAATCCCCTAAAAAAAGGATACACAGGAAAATCTGCATGTACACTCATAGCACT
Organism: Scomber scombrus; assembly: GCF_963691925.1. Lineage (NCBI taxonomy): Eukaryota > Metazoa > Chordata > Actinopteri > Scombriformes > Scombridae > Scomber > Scomber scombrus. The sequence continues at coordinate 21,061,713 of NC_084984.1, forward strand.
TCTCTGTGCGACTTAGATACTCTGTACGCATGTCTCATCGTAGCATGTCATGTTTGTTATACTTGTGGGAGAGAGCAACACTGGAGCATCTTTTGAGTAAAAGAGTAAAACAAGAGAGATCGTCTCCCTAAGAAGAGAGCTCCTGCTGAAGGCAAAACTGTGGAACTCAGCACCCCTTATACAACTCTGCCTGTGTCTTAAGATTTAAACAATGCAACACAATAAAAGTTATTGATGCTTTGACTTAACATATGTATGAACCAGCAATATAATCTGACCTTTTACTAAAATGTGACATTTCACTTGTAACACGCAACACCCTCTGCACTGTCAGGAACCTCCGAGAGCATGTCACCTCCATTGTGTACACCAAGGAAAAAGACACACTCCCCAGGTAGCTTAACATCTACAAGCAACAGTGAAGACTCTGACCTTCAGACAGACTAGTTGTGCTGTCAGGTTTCTTTAACGCCTCTTAAAGATGTTGGAAAGGAGACAAGGTGGTGAGACGGGAAAGTTTCCAGCGAGCAAGGTAACATGGGAAAGATATTTCGGAAAAGGTCACATCGTTTACTTCATTTACTCCTGAAGGCATATCGGAGAGCTGTGCATCTACCTGCAAAGAATGGATGCCTGCATACTTTCTTACATCTATCCTGACAACCTATCCATTCCAATGGACAAGTGTGTGTGTGTTTTTTTTCTGTGTGATTGTGAGTGTGTGCATCTACTCTGGTATCTGACACTCTCAGACAGCCAGTAGCATGGCTCAGTGAGATAGATGACGTGATTACTGGACCATGGTCTGTCTTATGCTGTCTCTCACTCACACACACACACACACACACACACACACACACACACACATACACTCTACACAGCCACTGAGGCCACCAAGATAATACACCTCTCCGGTGCTGGTGTTACACCATTAAATTGGGATTTTTGTATAAACTATCCAAGAGTAAAATATAATCGTACATTTAAGCCTATAAATCCCAACTACAGAAATCCTAAAAGTGTCTGGAAAAGGTGATATTCATGATGGCAAATGAACAAAAAAGCAAGCCAGCAGAAAATGTATTTCATAGCTGAGCATCTTGCAGTCATGGTGACTTGATTGTATGGTTCAAATTGCGTTAAATGCAGTCTCACTGTCATATTTAATAGGCTGAGAGACAGAGGAAAAATAAAAAGTTTTTGCTGTCTGTATACTTACAGATATATGCTTAGGAGCACAAGACAAATATTAAGTTAAAAAAGACTTTCACTTTAAAGTAGGTACAGTAGGTGGCATTGATTGAATACCGTTTAGCAACCGCTCCATTGGTGGGTCGATGGGTCTACAAAGCGTGATGCTTTGTGACTGCTTTTCATTTCCTGTATACTGCCAACAGCCAGCTTTTCCTTTTTCAAATTCATGATCACTATATTTCAGGAATCTTTACTAAGCAATGCATCTTGTTAAAGACCAAAATCATTCCCAAACTCTAAACAAGTATGTTTTTAAACCAAATCAAGCAAGTTGTTTACCTCAACTCAATGTCCACTTACTCACCTGCGACCATACCACACCATCCCCATCAGCAGATTGAGTTTGCTCAATTGTCATATATCAGAACTGAATGGAACTGACCAAAGTTTCCAACGTCAAAAGTCAATTTTCAAGCCAAACATAGATAGGACGTCCGAGCGTTGCTGAGACAGAATCTTGGAAAGTTTAACCATCAGATGCTATAGTAAGACATCTGCTCTTCCTTCTATTTGATGGTATCAGCAATCCTCTATGTCTTTGTTGATCATGCAGGTATTGTGCAGCTGTTACAACACATAGCTTTTTATCCAACTAAACCTGTGTAGTAGTGTTTACCGTGTGCTTGCTGTGGCAAACCACAATTATACCATTACTACCCTGCATATTAATCCTCTACAACTACTGGACATTTTTGGTCTGCTGCCCATTTAACAAACAAGAGTGACGATATCAACATAATATTTTTGATACTTTATACTGGAGTTTTTGACCATAAGTAGCACAATGAAGCAGTTTTTTTATGAGTAGACCCTGATTTGTTTATTTCATGCATACCCACAAGGATGTGCATTCTCATGCATGTCAGTGTCACAATAAACATTACTACTAATGGTTTCTTGCAATTCGACTGATCTTTATGTGTAGGTAACATGCTGAGAAATGCAGAAAAGTGCCAGCAATAACAGGGAATAAGTGGATGTTAACACTGCAGGTTTCAAAATATTAAAAAGGTCAACATGAAAAATGTTATGTAAGGAAGGAAATACACTGATGATACAATGTCTTTTGGTGAGTAAGAGTCTGAATGTAGTTTTTTTTTTTTTGTTTACAAAAAAACCCCAGGTGACATCTTTAACTTTGCTTGTGTACATGAAGCTAATAATAATAATAATCAGTATCCACATGCATTACTACATGTGGCCACTAGTGGGCAACAGAGACAGACGTCACTGTGCTCTGTCCATGGTACTGACACATCCCAACCCAGTCTGGCTGAATCCAGTGCTCACCATCCAGTCTTACAGACTTGGTCCTAGCAGACTTTGATGATTTGTACTCTGACATGTCTGACCAATGGTGATATCTTGACCTTATAGTCCATCACAGAGTACCTTCTTGAAGGGGTTCTGAATGGAATTTGGATTTGTACTCTATGCATGATGTGCCCATGGGCTGCTTCTTCAGAGTTTGAGAGATAGTGAAAGCACTATGTCCTAATCTTTGTTGTATAGTGTTTTGGCTTGATACAAGATGTAATGTACCTTACTATACCAACTAACGAGACAATCAACATCAATCAACTTTGGGGAAATTTTACTGGTTTAAATTGTTTATTTTTGTTGTGTTTGTATCCGTGGAGCTGTCAAACTATTGCCCACAGTCTTCCCAAGTTAATTCCTGGGACACACCTGCATAGAAGAAAACACCCAAGATGTACTGTACTGTGTGTTGTCACTTGATATACAGAAAGACTATACTTCAACAATATTTTCTAACTCTTCTGCTGTCCTCATTACTCACCCATCCTTCTTCCCCCACTCTCCTCCCCTGCCTTCTCCCGCCTTTCTTTTTTTCTCTCTTCCCTTCATTTCCTACAGATTTCTATCCAACACATCCTTTGAGGGCCAGAGCGGTTATATATCCAGAGACAGTCATAGTCAGAATGTCATCTCAGAAGCTCACCACTACATCTGGTCCCTCCAGCTGGACCCCCTAGGCCAGCCAACCTGGACCCGTCTGGGACGCTGGCGCAGAGGGAAAGTTCTGATGGACCAGAGGACCTGGCCAAGCCATCAGGGCTCCGGAGTGGGAGGCGACTGGCGCAGATCCACGCGGCTGCACGTGCGGGTGGTGACACTGGTGGAGCACCCATTTGTATTTACCCGTGAGGTGGATGGGGATGGGTTGTGTCCTGCAGGCCAGTTATGCCTCGACCCGCTCACCAATGAATCGTCGGTTTTGCAGGGACTTTTCCAAAACCTTGGAGCACCCAATGGATCTGTTCCCACAGACCTGAAGAAATGTTGTTATGGTTACTGCATTGACCTGCTGGAGAAGCTAGCAGAGGACATGGGATTCACTTTTGACTTGTATATTGTTGGCGACGGGAAGTATGGGGGATTCAAGAATGGGCGATGGACGGGATTAGTGGGTGATCTGCTCAGTGGCGCAGCCCATTTGGCAGTGACATCTTTTAGCATTAATTCAGCGAGAAGCCAAGTCATTGATTTCACCTCGCCCTTCTTCTCCACCAGCTTGGGAATTCTGGTCAGTACAGCTCTTGTGATTGCTCTCTTACACCTCTTTTTTTAATGTTTTTTTTCTTTCCACTTGTTATATTTCTCACTGCTGTTACTCTTTGCTCTATCCTTCTCCACTCTCTGTCATTGACCTCATCTCAAATCTCTCCGCTTGGTATGCTGGTGGTCAGTATCAATATAGCAGAGTTTTTTTTTACTGCAAGCCCTGCGTTATTGGTTTCTAATGCAATTCCCCATATGGGTTTAGACTGGCGGGTGTACAGCTTTGTGAGGTGACCCTATTACTGCAATTACAATGTCTAGTCTCTACAGTGGATAGGCATAGCGGTTGTGGTAATCACTGCGTCCTCTCTTCTTCTTGACATGCCCCAAAAGAAAGAGATATTCTGCTTTATTTACAGTCTATTTCTTGTATTATCTATGGGTTTTATTTTTTTATGGACTCAACAGTGTCACAAACCACACCTTTACCTTTTGATAACAGTATATTGTTGGGTTATGAAACACATTTTTGTACAATTAGGGTAAGAATAGTGCATTTGCTGCTACCCTGCATTAACTGATTTAAATATAGTATTTATATGAAGTACAGATTGTTAAAAAAAAAAAAAAAAAGAAACTTCTTCCCATCTTATGGTGTAGCAATTTGTTTATTTCTATCCCATCTTGCCTCTAAGATTTTTGGTGAGGCTCCTGACCCTGATTGAGTATTCCCAACTCAGCTTGGTGGGACAGGCCTACATGTAATTGTCATTATTTAGGGGCTTTATCTAAATAAGAACAACTTGTAAGACAACTAATGATACCAAATGTATTCCAATCATGTGCCCTCTGCCCAGGTTCGTACTCGTGACACAGCTGCACCCATCGGGGCCTTCATGTGGCCTCTCCACTGGTCCATGTGGCTTGGCATCTTCGTCTCCCTCCATGTCACCGCTGTCTTCCTCACCTTGTACGAGTGGCACAGCCCATTTGGTATGACGCCACGCGGACGAAACCGTGACCGGGTGTTCTCCTTCTCCTCAGCGCTCAATGTGTGCTATGCTATTCTCTTTGGGAGAACAGTGGCCATCAAGCCCCCAAAGTGCTGGACAGGTCGCCTGCTGATGAATCTCTGGGCTATCTTCTGTCTGTTCTGTTTGTCAACCTACACTGCTAATCTGGCTGCTGTTATGGTCGGGGAGAAGACCTATGAACAACTGTCAGGGATTCATGACCCAAAGGTACAAACGTCAGGAAAGTGAGACGAATAAATGCAGCTTCTAAAAGCTGAAAATATGGGTTTCATTAAAGTGTAATTTAATAAAAAGACAACATGAACTTATTTCCATTTTTCACTCTGTTTTTTAATATTTTATCACTACAAAATAAAATAAACACATTTTCGTTCTCAAACCAAAAATGGTTTTGATGTTTGCCAAATTTTAAATGATAAATGGAATGCATTTGTGTAGTGCCTTTCAAGTCTTCAGACCACTGAAAGTGCTTTTTACTAAATGTCAGCATTCACACACACGCACACATACATACGCTGATAGCAGAGGTTGACATGCAAGGTGCCAATCTGCTCATCAGGATCTAATCAAATGCACATTCATGCAAACATTCAATTTGGTCTCCAGTATCTTGCCCAAGGACACTTCGACATGCAGACTGGAGGAGCTGGGGAAACCGCTGATCTTCAGATTAGGAGACGACCCGATCTACCCCCTGAGCCAAAGTCGCCCACGATTTAAAATTGATGTTGACATGGTTTCATTTGTGTTTGTTGATGCATTTCTGGTACACCATTGTTTAATTTCTGTCTGCCTTTGCAAACATGTTTGTTTAGTCTCTCCTGAGATTATGATTTTTGATTTGCTTTTGTGGAATATCTAAACATGTCTTTGATGTTTGCTTGATAAAACTGCAGACCAGAAGGTCAAGTATTTATTATCAATTTTAGAAGAGCTGCTCTTGTAAAGCGTGCAGTCTTTTAAACTTTAAGTCAGCAGATATAGGTTACACTATTCTTTAATTAAAGCACCTTTTTTAAGAGCAATTTGGTTTGGGTAATTATTTTTTTCATCAACTCATTAATTCAATGTCAGTATGTTTCTGACAAGAAAAGTCATCTTACAAGAGCATTGCCTCTTCATCATATAATTAAATAATGCCCATGGAATAAAATGAAAAACAGACTGAATAACTACTATTAATCAATATTAATGCTTTTTGAAGGCTTTCTGAAGGTAACATGTTTTTTTTTTATTTCTTTCCTGCAGTTGCACCATCCCTCTCAGGGATTTCGATTTGCCACAGTGAGAGAAAGTAGCGCAGAGGACTATCTCAAGAAGAGTTTCCCTGAGATGCACGAGTACATGAGAAGATACAATGTCCCGGCAACACCAGATGGCATAGATCAACTCAAGTAATTCAACGTTATATATACAGTCCACACATAGCATGCAGTCACGCACATTAACATTCAGGTATACAAATATATGTTAGTCTTCACTGATCCATGTCCCACCGTCATCTGCCCTCTGATATTCTGTCACCATCCAGCTAGTATCTCTTCTTGAAAATCAACTTCTCTCTGGTTACACAAACTGTTACCATCTATTAAAAAAATATGGAATGTGAGTTGTGTGTCCAAGGAAAGACAAAATTTGAGGGGAAAAAAGGAGGGGAAAAAATGGCATCCCTGCTGCTGTCATTCCCCACTGCAAGCCTGCCTGTTCACATACAGATCTCACCCTCCTCCTTACCCTGCCATTGCTGTCATCCTAAGCTGCTTCGACATTCAACTGGCATCCCTGTGGAGCATAGCAGAATAAAGTGAGAAAAGGCAGCTGGAATGCAGGCTGTGACGGGGTAGGACACAATTTGAATGGATGAAACAAGATTTTTTTCTCTTTTTTTTACTGAGCTTGTAAAATGAGCTGGTAAAATGCTGATTAAAGGGTCCAAGGAAAAATGTCATCTTTACAAAATTACAACTCAAGAACAAGACAGCGCACAAGTGTGCCGCAATGCAACTTTAAACGCTAGTTGCTCAGGATTTACTCCCTGGGGTCTAGACATTATTATCAGTTACACATATCATCACATGCGTGTTATATGAATATAATATGAATATATATTGCTGTACCAGGAGCAGCCAAAGTATCAAAATTGTTTTTGCCAGATTGTTTAATTTTAATGAACATTTTTCACAACAGCAATTGAAACCAGCTACAACTACAAACTGCAGCTTGCCTGTTATATAATTACAGCATTTTGAGAGGGTGCACTGCCTGAAGAATTATCAGCCATCAGACTACTGTCTCACACTGTTTTGGGTTGCTTATTAAAGTGGCAGAAATATTGGAAATGCTGTTCTAATGTTACTTAGTACTATTGTGATGAGTTTCTTGTAGCGCATGCTGTTTAGACCGGCTGAATATAAAACAAGACAATTTATCAGACAATTTTTAGGGGTGCTAGCAGGTCGTACTTCATGATGTGAAGACTTTTCTCTAATCATCCTCTGAGATTCAACTTTAATAGATCTACCATCTCTTATTATACTGTATTAAAGTCCAGCTGAAATTAAATTGCATTTTTTGTCAACTACAGGATGCATATCTGCTCTAGAAGTCACTTTGGAAACCAATAGGGAGAAATTTATATTTGAAATTCTAGGATTTGGACTTTGGCATTATTGTGCCTACTAGTTTTACGTCATTTTTGTTTAAATAGTGTTGCGTCATCCACCTATGTAGCTGAAGTCTTTATTTTCATGCAGCAAATCAAATCTTGAATAAAATAATGTGTTATTCAATCGAATGCAGAGCAGACAGTCACACTGAGCCTGATAGCATCCTGCTACACAAGAACCACAAACTCTGAACAACAACCCACATTAACTTTTCCTGCTAATCAATAAACATGAACAAAGCTTGTTGAACAAGCCACCAAACAAATATTCACAGGAGGAAAGTGCACCACTATTGTCAGTTAGCAGCTAGACAGAATTAAACACCATATTAACATAAATGTCACTTCAGTTCAGTTAGATGCTGGTTTGGCGATTGCTCTTCAAAATCCCCATTAGTGGCACAATGTCTGGTAACAATAACAATACAAAGAGATGTGTCCTGTCGCTAGTGATGTATTTGACATGGATGCAGAAAAGGAGGTATCCAGGTTTAGTTAAGTTGGTTAGTTAATTCGTTGGTGTAAAGGTAGAATTTAGGTCATAAAATACATAACATTCGTTATCATGGTGGAAAAAGTAAGGACATAACTGTAACCTAATTCAACCCATAATAATGAACAGCCAGCTTGTGGGTATGAGATAGAAGAGGATTTTAAACACTGTGCTTGATAACAAGCAAAACATTTATTGTGTATCTTGAAAAAACCTTTGTAGCATTTGTATCCCAGAAGGCTTTAGCTGACAGTGAAAACATTTTAGAGTTGGTATGTAAAAGCCTCACTGAGAGTGCTATGACTTAATATCTCACCTCTGTGTATCAGACTTGGGGTGAAGATAGGAGTAAATTGGCAAAAAACAAACAAAAAAAACTGGCAGAAAGGCAGTAAATTCACTGGCACATGGCCAGTAAAATTATTGAAAAACCACACACAAGACCAGCCTAAGAAATGTGAGGTTCAGAGACAAGGCAAGAGGTTAAGAGAAGTTTGTTTTTTAATCATGTACACCCCATTTTCAGCGATTGTGGTAATCTGCTCCCTGAAAGGCTCTACAAAATCCCCACAAACACAATGAAAAACCATTCACTCTCATATGCTTTGTGTTCCCTACTCATTGCTTATACAGAATCTCTATCAACAGTTAAATTTCTGCACTTCACTGTTTTGTTAGGTCATGTTATATCTACTGTATGTTTCGACCCCGTCCTTTATCATTCACTGGAACTTGTTTGTTGTAATTCTCAGTGAAACTGAATGTAAACCCTCACATGTTTTTGCCCCACTTATTAAATGAACTGAAGACATGAAAGGTATAATTTCAAACCATACCAAAGCAAATTGAGAAAAAACTCATTTTTCTTACTCTTTATACTTGCTTGGTAAGGTCAGAGGAGTGACCTGAGGACAAAAGCAGAGAAAATAAGACCCAGAGTAGCACACCACAAGTAAGATGACATAGTAAAGTTTATTTAAGTTTATGTTTCAGGTGGTGTTAAAGGTTACATTTTCATGTGAGATTCAGGGAGTTGCTTGAAAATGTGTGTTTTTCAGCGGTTGATTCCTATGGTAGATGTGAGATTGTTGCAACACTGAATTTGGTGAATTTGAGTGACTGATGTATAGATCAATCCTTGTCAATCTAACTGTCTGTCTAGTGATTCATTAAAAAAACATAAAGGCCACTGATCAAACTAACAGGCATTATTCATTTCAACACTTCCAGCATTACATTTAATTCCCTAAACATCACACGCAGTATCTGAAACATCATATATTTGATTTTTATCATATTTTTTGGAAAGATGCAATGATTGTTTTTTTTATTCTACAGTGTTCCATTGAATAGTAAAGCTGATCTCACACCTCACAAGTCTCACATCCTCTCAAAGAACTAGTTATTTCACCTTCTTATAGCTGAACAGACAACAGAATTTGAACAGTTTCTTCTTTGGTGGACCAACAGTGCTGCAGCTTGTTGTTATCTACAGTGCATAAAGCAAGATCTGCGGCTTTCTTTTAGTCCATCTAAACTTTCTGTGTGCTTGCTTACAGGGCTGACCCTCAGAAACTGGATGCATTCATCATGGACAAAGCTCTGCTGGACTATGAGGTTTCCATAGATGCAGAATGTAAAACGCTAACAGTTGGAAAGCCATTTGCTATAGAAGGTAAGAGAAGGAAACTGGTCATACAATTTTAATGTTTTCATTTCAGAAGGTAAACTGATCATATATCTGGAGCTCTATCTTCTTAGTGGATTCAATCTAATGAGAATAATGTGTTTATTTAGAGAATTTGAGCTGATAAGTCATTATTTTGTCTCGTCATGGGCAATAAGCTGTTACTTATTACTAATTACTGGCTATAGTCATCTTATTTTAGGCTTCACAACAGTATTCACAGATACGTTTTTCTTTTTAAATTGTCATCAAGAGTTTTTCTGCATGGCCACATGACTGACCATGAGCATGTTTGGGACAGCCCTAAATATAACAATATCAATCACTCAACATTTGCACTGCAGTTAATCTTCTAGCTTTCAACAGCTTACATTCTCCACTGTCTACTGTTAATCTCTGATCCATTTAGCAAGCTTATTCATCCCACTGTGAAAATGTTCCCATGGTGGTTACTTCCATTACAGGCCACTACAGTCCCAGATTCCCATGTTGTTGTTAATTACTTAATGCACCCCTAAGCCTTCTGGATACAATACAAATCAATCAGCATACTTCTAGCAAGGCAAGGTATTTCAGTAATTGGCTATTGCTTACCTGGTGTGCTGAGAAATTCAGAGGTACACTAACACTATCAAGTTCCTGCTGTGTTTTAGAATAACAATCATGCTTTTTGATAAGCAGCTGGCAAAATTGCCAAGACTCACTTCTTTCTGCTTCATGCAGCAATAAACCAACGAAAGAATATAATGGCAGTACATAGAGGTGAAGTGGAAATACTTCTGCTGTTGTAACAGAAAAAAAATCACTGAAGAGTCTGTTTTGTGTATTTGTGTGTATTTGTGTGTCCGCTGGCAGGCTATGGGATTGGGCTCCCTCAGAACTCTCCGCTCACTTCCAACATCTCAGAGCTTGTTAGTCAGTACAAGTCAGATGGCTTCATGGACACGCTGCATGACAAATGGTACAAGGTTGTGCCCTGCGGCAAGCGCAGCTTCGCTGTGACTGAGGTAAGAGCAGAATCACACAGAAGAGCAGGAAGCCTATTGTTTGTGTTGATGGAGACATGTTAGATGTTGAGTTTTGATGTACAGTCTCTTCCTATCACCACCAATCAATACGGTTCAAATATACAGCACAGTGTTTCATTTAGCATTGTAGACTTTTTGTTCTTGCCAAGCATGTCAAAGACAACAAAGACACAGAATGATGACAAACTCACAAAAAGTAATTACCCAACTCTGCTCCTCTCAACTCTACAGAGCATTTTAGCATCTTTCAGGTGATTGTTTTTGTTTTCTAGAAATTGTACTGTTTTGGTTCAGTCTCGCTGCTCTCATCATCCTCATTTCCAGCAGCAGAAAAAGGCTTTGATAAACCAATTATTTGCCCAGTACCACACAACAAAGTTAGCAACTAGCCTGTTAAGAAACTGGAGCATCTAGCAGCTAGAGAGTCCAACATTTTTCCCTCAGAATTAGTTGGATACCAAGAAGAGTGTTTTATAATTGACTTGTTTTTCTCAGATGGCCCGAAACACAACTCATAATGAATGTCAATGTTTCTACTTATTTGCCAGATGTGTAAACAGCCATGGTTTTGCTAACTAATTTGCCACAGCAACAACTTTATACCATAAGGAGAAAATACATCTATACTGTGTTTTCAGCTAGTTCAGCTAACCCCCAGTGCCCCCAAAAAAACCTTTAACGCAGCTTTAATTATAGCAGTATGACATGAAATGAGTAGATTAAATAAAGGAAGTTATCATGTCAGTGTTAAAGTTGTAAAACATGCATGCATGCATGTCAAAAACTGAGCTTTGCCACCAATGAACTCACCAGTTATTCAGAATTTTGACAAAATCATTATTGTATAGAAGCAGCTTTCCTGTCACTTCATTATCTCGGGAGTTTATTTTACAAAGCCCTGCAAGCACAGCCTTACCAAGCACTCGGCTCCTCCATCGACCATTTTTCTAGCTGTAGCTCTCAAAACATTTTCTACACTGCCTCCACAACCTCCATGTAATGTAATTGCTCCTTTCTAATTCCAGCCCTGCCCCTTGACCCTCCAGCTGCTAACCAAGCTGTGTCCCCATAACTTCAGTCCTAAGCAGTCCAGGCCCTGGTGTCTGCTCTGCTCTGCTATTACTGAACACTTAGCTCTATTAGCAGCCTGGCTGTCTCTCCACCCAGCTGTGATTTTGGAATCCCCAAAAGTATCTCCTAGCTCAGTACAGACTTCACACAATTATCATTTTTTAAATCACACTTTTATCTTTTTTTGTAACTACTTGTTGACATTTTTTTTTGCAAGGGTATAATGCTTTTAATGATTTCTGATTAGGAAGTTAAGACATATTCTGCTGTTGCACTCATTGTGAGATCTTTTGAATGATAGCATTAACATCTTTAGCCTGGTATATGAGTATCAGAAGTACACTGCAGTGCCACAGATTTAGTGTCACTGATGTGAACAATTTTCCTCTTTGCAACAGCTAAACATGTTGTAGATGTTATCTCCAGTCGCAGACATTTAATTTGCTCCAGGTGCATTTCATTTTGCAGCATCATGCCACAGCCTGCCTACAGAAAAGGCTGCTCGGTCATTACATTTTAAATACAACTCTATCAGTCAGGTGCCCTGCAGAAATCACAGTAACATGATGATGTGCGCACTCCTATTTTTTTTATATTATGAAAGTTCAGTGCTGTAGAATAAAATTAAATGTTGCTAAAATGATTTTTAGCCCTTCACTTCGGTGGTCATCGTCTGCTTACACAGCTTCATTGTCAGCCAGAAAGTCAAACAAAAGTAGCATGTTTCGGCACACTCACAATGTTCTGTCAGAACAGACACTAGACGGCATCAGCGGGAAATTCATGTGATATAAGCAATGAATTACTGACAAGGCTGGCTCAGTTTAGTCCTGCTCAGCATTTTTCCAGCAATCTTTTATTCCAATGAATGACTGCTACACCACCAGCAGCAGCGGCAAACGAGCCTGGGTTTCTGAAAAGATGAAAAATCTGATGGATTGGCTTCAGTGAGGCAGCCAAACTCTCTGGCAATCAGCCAGCTCTCTGTCACCCCAAAGAAGTTGATCCCATTTGAAGTAATAAAATCAATACCAATAAATGACATATTTTTCAATTACCTAACATTAAGAGGGCCAAACTTAACATCATCAAGAAATAAATTGTGATCAAAGGGAGGAAGATCATGAGTGTTATGTGCTTTACTGGTGTTATTCATAGATTTTCTTGCAGCAAATTTATGCAATTAATCAATGAGTGTAGTGAAGCAAAGAGGGTAAAAAATACAGAGGTATCGTTGTGAATTATAAGATCACAGTGAGGAATGATTGGTCTTTGTGGTTACATAGAGCTGTGAGAGACAGGAAGTGTGTGTGTTGCCAAAACTTGGTAGTATATGTGCTCAAATGTGCTGATCCAAGGGACACCCATAACGGTGAGGAATGTTGGAGTGGGTTGATATACTAAATTACCCTGTGCTTTATTCAGTGAGGTATTATATTAGATTAACGTCATGTATCCTCAAAAAGCTTGTCCTACTGTTAAAGGATAATACCCTTTTACTGTTTTTTCCTCTCCATCCCAATTCATTCCTTCAAAAGTTTAAAATGTATTCAGCAGTCAGATTCTACTACTGTCTGATATATATGTATCATTCCCAGGAATCATAGGCTCCCGCTCTCCAAAATTTCATTACAGCCCGCCCGCCAACTCACAATACTGCAATGGCGAATTTAATCCATCATGTATTTATTTCCAACATGACTTTATAATGCAATCATTGCAGCTGCATTGCAAGCTGTTCAATACTCTGCAGTGTAAAGATTCTGCAGTAATGGCAACAAGTGCTCAATTAAGAAAAGTGTGATATCACATATATAGAGAGCTGCACTTACAGAATCATTTCTGAGAGGTTTTTCCGTGCCGGCACATTACAGATTTTGTATAAAGTGAGTGCAAATTAAGATGTAAGGGGGGAAAAAGCTACGAGCATGATTTGTTACATCACAACTAGTTTGGATCCAATAGTGGTCCGCTATAACTTACACAGTGTGATGTGAAAACTTGAAACCTCCAGTACACATACCAAAAATTGACCTTTTAGTGAAGGAAACAATGAGAGAGAAAAAGTAGATTTTAATGAGGTTGTTGTTGAAAAACCATATTAGACACAAATTATTATTCAAAATAGAACATTTTAGACAAAAGTCTGCAGGGGCTCTTTGAAGCAGAGTTGTAAGTGCACCCAATTGATTATCTCCTCACATGAAATGTTTGTATAAAAGGCTTTTTGATACAGCTGCGGTGTTTGTGGTGTATAAAATCAAATTAAGCACCAAAGTATATGATGCATTACATTTGTCAGTTTAGCGTTTTGTCTATGCAAGCTGTTTTTAATGGAATTTTGAAAACAATAGGAGTCAGTGACTTATGGGAGGTCACCAAACTAGCTCTAATAGAGACAGTTGAAACTTTTTGAAATGTGGTTAATACATCAGTGGGTTCACGCATTTTAGGGGTAATAATGCAAACAAAATCACAATGGTGTTATCTTTAAAGTGTCAACTGGAGAAACAGTTTTGCATACACCTACCAAAAGCTGCTGCCACACCTACTATTGCAAAAACCTGCTTAAATAAGATAAGGATGCCCAAACACATACAGTTGTATTGTTTAACTATTATTAGTTTATATTATCTTTCTTTATGACTTTCTTTCTCTCTTTTTCTGTGTAATTCACTAACCCTGTCTCCCTCCAGACGCTGCAGATGGGTATAAAGCATTTCTCTGGTCTGTTTGTGATGCTGTGTGTGGGCGTGGCTTTATCTCTACTGACCACAATAGCTGAACACATTGTGTACAAGCTGGTGATCCCGAGGGTCAAGGAGCCACGCTTCAAATACTGGCTGCACACTAGTCAGGTACTGAACTCACACACAAACACACAACATACATATCACATTGTAAAAAATACTCCATTTCAAGTATGAGTGGTCCAAATAAAAGTCCAAATTTTACCAAAGTGTAAGTAAAGAAGTATTTGCAGGAAAGTCTACTTGTCCAAATATGTATTTAGACAGTGACACATTTGTTGTTGTTGTTGCTCTCTGTCTGTCTCTCTCAGTCTCACTAACACACAGAGCCCTTTAAGTTCCCATCCAACAACATTACAATGATAGAAAAACAGACATTTGCAGTAAATATGTGACAGTATCGGTGTTGCTTGTTTTCCAGAGATTACACCGGGCGCTCAACTCAGTCTTCACCGATGACAAACTACCAACTGTTACCAAGCCTGAGAAGAGGTACAGTTCAGTTTCAGTTCACTCAATTAAGTCCAGTAGACAAGTATTGTACTGTATCATAATGTAATATTTGAGGAAAATTGGAGGAAAATCCCCTCCCTCACTGCCTGAACTTAATGTGAACTGAGCCTAGTTGTGTTGTGCAGCTAGCAGTTAGACAGCTCCGAAATGTAAGTAAGGCTGACACAACAGTTTTACTAATATGGTGTTTCTCTTTCTATCACGTTTTGTTACTCCTCACGTAGTGGAACCAAACCACTGCACAGTCTTTAAATACCATAACAGAACAATAACAAAGACATTTAAAAAATCAAACCTTGTACACATCTAAAAAGGCACCTTGCTGAATTCTGGGTTATCATTATAGATCACATACATATGAGCCCATTTGTAACCTTTATTCACACGATAAAAAAAAATGCACTGAAGCTTTTCTCGCAGGAGACCAATTTTCCAAACCTTAATGGCCCATTGGCCAAATTATCAGGTTGAGAATAAGTGACATCAATTAACATTCAATGACAGTTAAGGGACCCATTTTTAATCAAAAACTAAATAGAATGGTCAGTCTGTTGAAGACTAATTATCAGTACGGGAAATTGAGGAAATAATCTCATGCTGACGTCACAGAGTATTGTTTGGCACCACGGGTGAGAGGGGGAGATTTAGTCAATTATGAAATCTTCTGTTGGTCAGTTTCAGTGTATTTTCAAATGTTGGATGGTTGCATTTTGTCCTAATTAGTTTCATATGTGTAAAGTCATTTTGATAACACTAAAGGTGTATGTCACTGTAGTGTCATTCATGTGTGTTAGCCTTATTTTATTCACATTTGGTCACTCTTCATATTACTATGATCAGACAACTATCAGATCAGCATAATTAATGTCAAATGTACATAGAGAAGCAAACTGGGAAATTTAAAGTATCCTTTAGGCTTTTAAGGGAAGATCAAAAAACCCTCAAGCTTTTACAAAGAAAAAAAGTTCCATTTTATCTTTCTCTGTTTGAAAAATTCTGCCGTACTCTATTTCACATCTCTCCCAGCTTAGCACCACACACTGTGGGGACACTCAGGTGGAGCACTCAAAAGGGGGATTAAATACACGTAATAATTATGGAGCCAAGGCCATGTGAGGAATGCCTGTGGTAATGAGGATAGATTACCTACTCCTGCATAATTATGCTCATTCAATCAAGCCCCTCTGCATCGTGCCTGCACGCTGTCTGAGAGTCAGAACTTATTACTGTCATATTGTCAGTGTCCTGCAGAAACCTTGTGTGTCAAAAGATGTATGTACTGTACTGAAATGAGATGCTGTAAATGATCCCAGCTCGGGGGGTTATAATGAGAAAACATTCATTGAAACATTTTGGTGATATGACATCTTTCACACCAAAAACATCAATACAGTAACTAATATATATGTGTTTTATCAGCATAGTAAAAAAAGAAGGAATTATGTAACCAAATGGAGCATATGAGTAAAAATTAAATTGGCTTTGACCAGTTATGGTGGAACGATAACTTATTTCATTTCTTAATTCTGCTAACAAGGTTGTACAGAAACCCAAAGGCATCACAGACCTGTCTGTCTGAGAGAATTAGGAGTACTGTCTGTAATACCCCGAAACACTCTCTCCGATGACCAATTAAAATCGTGTGATTTAGTATCAAATGGAGTGTTGAGGTCATGTAGCTCTAGAAAAGACGTTTAAGCGACGTCAATGTTAAAACAAGATTATCTGTCACTTTGAGTGGATCAGTGCTGTCAGTTACAATTCAGATACCTATACCCTTTTTGATGGAGAAATAAGATGAAATAGGATCACTGCTTCTTCACTTCAATTTATCAGTTAATTTCCCATGTTTTATTGTCATCTATATAGTCTGTTTTCTTGTTGAATAGTCGACTTGTGTATGTTATCTGCCATTTCTAAATTCAAAATGTAATCAAAAAATGTAAAGTCAAGTTTGATAACCCCGACGTTTCATCCTGTTTTTATGGCCATGGTACAAGATTTGCTGCAATTTAGTGCAAAGGTAGGTTAGGGTTAGGGAAGGGCATTGTGTTCTGGGTGGACTTGACATGCCCAACTCTGCATACTCTGTTTTGGGTTGTCTGCTGTCATTTGGGCTTCATTCCATTTCAAATTGCTGCCAGTTGGTCACAATCACAACTATCCTAATCCAAACACCAATATCTTTGTTGTCTATAAAGGATGGATCTCTATGAATGAACACAACATTTAAGTTACATAAAATAACACAAATATCATAACAGCTCAGATAACCTCACAACGTAAAAATAATGATTCAAACATATAAGCTATGTGTTTTCAACGATAGCAGCATCCCTAGCAAACATCATAGCAACAATAGAAATACCTAAAAAATCTTTGGAATAACCACCAAACTAAACATCATATACATTCACTGAATGAAGATTATTAAAATAAAATGTGGTTCTGACCAATCATCGTACTAGAACTATGGCAGCTACAGCCAGTGCTTAGGTGAGAAGCAATACACCATGTCAATGATAGACAATCCAATCACATCCAGGTATTTTTTGAAAGTGGCTGACCAGTGACCAGTGGCTTTTCCCAAACAGTTTATGAGGGCGAGTTCTCAGATGATTCTGTGTGTAACAAACCATCTGGTGCATTTTGGACAGATGCGTGACGATAATGCCTATTTAATAGGCTGCTAACATCGGTAGGTCAAACTCACTGGGGAGCGGTTGTGCTTCCCTGTTGCAGCCCCTTTGTGTAATTTGTGGCAATGAGATTTTCATGAAAAAGTCATGTGTAGTGAACCATCACCACCAGTTAAAGAAGTATAATAATAACAACAGAGTTTTTGTATAATAGTCCAATAAAAGAAGACCCAATCTAGCATTCAGAAATAAATCTTAATCTAAAATGATACATGTCTAGTAATTGGATGAAGTTTTCAACAACAACAGGGAGGTCCAGAGGTCATTCAAAGCTGTTCACAACTGCACCCCTGAGCTGGTAGGGATTCCATCTCTTAATCAAGGACACCTCAGCAGGGTGCATATTTTCTGCTGCACCTGTGCCCTGACTCCCTTTTCACTGTGCTACAAGCCCTGTATGTGTCTTGTTGTAACCGGTGTCAGCAACATCTGTACTGACAGATGGGTTGGGAAATACTGTTAATTCTATTCAAAAGGATGTAGCATGGAGAGCTGCTGCAGATAAATTTAGGGGATACTCTAAGGTGTGAAGTATGAACTGCAGTTATCTGTCCTCTCTTCATTATGCTGCACTGGTTGACACAGGATAGAAATTATACAAAGTATCTGCAGTTATTAGATGTTCTGAGTAGTTATAGCCTTGGATTCTGTATTTGGTATGTGCATCTAACAATTCTGCATCTACAGTAGGTTGTAAGGACATGCATTAAAAAACTGCATGTGGAGAAAATCAATATTTATGAAAATGTAAATAAAGGACTGGACCCATTTTAATGACGAGAAACTGGTGACCCTGAATAGTGGAAGTGGAAGGGACCGGATATCTCTGGAAATTATCTATACAATAGCCCTCAGCAGTTGTGGAAACAAAATTGATTATCTTTCTGTAAACAATAAGGAAGAATTAAGGCTGGCTCGCGGTTATATGTAAAGCTCCTGGCCTCTTCATATACAGAATTTAAAACAAAGAGCTCTGTTTGTTTTTTGGGCTGGAAGCAAAAAAGCCTTCTGATGTTATTGAGAGGAACACAACAATGACATTCACAGTTTAAAGATGTTTATGTATAATTCTTCTTTCAGTTGCACAACATCCTTCACACAACACACATACTATAAGAAGTTAGTAATATATATTTTAAAGTAAATGCACATATTAAAAAAACAAAACACCATTTTGGAAAAAACTGACAATGTGAAGGACATCCTATCAGTCTGGGGAAAAATGAGGATTTGTAATTGAACACACTTTTCATCTGCCGAACATAATTGCCCACACTGCATGGTGCACATTTCCCCTTCTGATTTCCTGTGGGACACTGCACTGTGGTAATCTCTACCAAGCAAAAGAATAACAAAAGTAAAACAAACTAAAAGAACTTATATATTTTCCTAAATGCAAAGGAAATTAAGTTAAAAGGTAAGCGGGAAAACAGACACTGACCATTGATAGAGGGATATGGCTTTAAGAAGCTGAGAAGTAATATTACTACAAATAATAATCAAATGTATCTACACAGCACCTGTCAAAGCAGTCACACAGTGCTTTCAAAATGTTTGAGAAGGAACACATAGTTAAATTAATCCAGCAAAAACCGGGCATGCAAGTTCAAAGTTAATAAAATATTAGCATTAAAATCTTGACTTTAAAAGGTGCAACAGAGTCTCATGGCAGTGCATGAAATGGTCAGGAAATGTAATCTATAGAATCGTGTACATAAACATGAATTTTCAATTTTTTCATTAGACTCAGCATGACTTTCAAACTAATATATTTCTCTGTTCTTTGTTTTTAAAGCCGATCCAGTCAGTTAAAGATCATGTGCGTGCGTGTGTGTGTTTTCAAGATCACAAACATCACACATTTTTTCATATTACAGTTAAACAGTACACTAAAATATGTTTCTGAAAAGAGAATCTTGACTCATATTTGATCAGCGCTGCTTAGGTTTGACAGATTGATCTGAGCTGTTGTGAGGTTTAAGGGCTATTTTCTTTTTTTAAACAATTTATGGTACATTTGTTTGGTCTGAGATGCTGATGTGCAACATCTAGTGGGTCTGAATGTTGTTTATTGCACCTTTAAGCCTTAAGAGGTCTGAAAATGTTGCCACATTCAAAAATATCCTTTCTTTCATTTGAGCCATGATGCAAGCACAGGTGCCTTTTTGTCAAAAGCTGCATATATCAGTTAAAGATGAAAATCTTTTATGTTCTTATGTTCTGACGCCTCATCCCTCAGCTTAAGGCCTCCTTTGATGTCAGGAGTATCTCATTAGATTTGTCCTGTCAGTTTTTTATCGCAACTGAAAACACCTTTGATTCAGAGAGTTCGGTTAAGCTGCAATTCATATGATGGGAATCTCTCTTCTGTACTCCTTTAATGACATCTCGCTTGTTCTGCAGCGTGCAGATCTGGTCCAACAGACATGAAAAGTTTCTTTTTGAAAAAGGAAAGCAAATGTTTTTCTTTTGTAAATCTCTGGCAAGTCAAAACTATCCTATTAATGACTACAGTTGGCAGAGAACATCCAATCATTTAATGCAAAAGGCTTTTTCTGCCTCCTGTCATCATGTGCTGATGGTGTGTAGAAAGGGAGAAGCTGTTCTGTGGTTTGATATGCTTACACGGTACAGGAAACATGATTACGTAGGATAAATTAGTTTAAAAGAAAGCAGGGCAAACGCTGTAAAGGAGACACTGATTGAGGATCACTTAGGGACTGTTTGCTGTTTATCAGAAGAGTTTTTTTCATTGAGCCTCTCTGAGTAACTGGGGGGGATGTATGACTCTACCTCCACCATAAATAATACACCAAACATAGTACTGGAGAAAATAAAAAGCAACGGCTGACCTTTTCTAACCATTATCTTTAAAAGTGAACAATGACCCTTAAATCTTGGTCCTTTGTCCTCTTCCCTCGGCGGGGAAAAAAAAGCAAACTATCAGGCCAACTTACTGTGTCCTTGCCTAAATACTACTGCAAAAGTTACGCAAATTTCAGCTCTGAAAGAAAATAAAGCGCTAACTGTGTCCAGTCAATGCAACTAGCAAACAGCATGAAGTGAGTGAGAAATTATGACCAAAACAAACAATTCTTAAGCAAAATGGAAATCCTCGACACAAATAATCATCACACAGGCTGTGTGCTTAAGCAGAATATGGGTGCATGACATCTACCCCCCCCTACCACACAAAACCAGCAACATTTAATAAGCACATCACACACACAAACACACATCACAGCCTGCACACAGCCAACAACAGCAACATGTGTATATGAATGACCGTTTTCCCAAGTAAACAATAACATACATAACAGTGGCAGCAGCGGCCAGAATAGGCTATTAGCATCGCGGCCATTATTAGATTTAGATTAGATAAAAACTTAACTTTTGATGACCAACGAAGGTTAGTTGAAAACGAAATCCTGGAGTTGGAAAAACGCCTTGGCTATCTGCACCATATTAGCTCTGGAGTAGGTCTTCCTTGGCCAGTCAACTCCAACTTTTCATTAAAAGTTCATCCTGAAATTAGGCGGCTCAACCATCGCACCTGCCGGCTAACATGACTGTCAAAAGGTGTGCAAAACGCGCCAATTCTTTTTCTTAGAATGGCGAGGTCGTGACCCGCCCTACTCTGCCTCTGATTGGTTAGTACTTGTTGCCTTCGTTGGTTGGGTTGGTAAGGTTAAGGGATGAGATTGGATAGAGTGAGGGTAAAATATCAGGGTAAGCCAATCAGAGGCAGAGTAGGGCGGGTCATGACTGCGCCATACTGGGGAGGAAAAATACCACAGACTCCGCCTACTCAGCGCACCACAGGTGTGAGGTGGTGACGATATATGGAGCCAGTCGCTACAACAAAGCTCACACATTTAAAATGAAGATATGGTGATGATTGGTCAATTTTACTCTCATTTGAAATTACCCTATCCTCTGTAAAATTATGTTCTTTGTGTGTGTGATTTGTGGCCCAGACATAATCACACACATATATATAATTATATATACATATATACAATACATACATATATATAAGATTCCCTCCAGTAGGCCTTTACGCTCAAGGTCCTATTATTGTTTTGTCTTTCATGTGCGCATCTTTTGGAGGGCTGTTCATTAAAAGACTAACATTGACATTAAGACTTAATCCAGGCTTCAGTGTATTTAGTTCTTAACACTGTGAATTCGTGCTCTACCTGCTGCATCACAGACTTCATTAACAGATAATCATTATTCAAAGTACTTTATTTGAACCTCAATGGCAATGTAGAAAATAGGTTGGTAATGGTACTTACACTAGCTTGTTGTACCACGACGACAAGTATAAAACCTGACTAAAAAAAAGAAAGAAGGTTATACAGTAAATTGACATAACTGATACAAAAATCTGAAAGTCTTGCCACAAACCAACCATAGTTTCTATTAAAGGCCCTTTCACATACAAACCTTTCAAAATTGACATTCTAATGTTGCTCTAGCTTAAAATAAAGATATACTGTGCTACAATAAATGTCACCATGATGGCCAAGACAATCAAAATGCAATGGCACTTGGCCTTCATGGTGGCCTGGATCATTATAAAATCTACAATCATACACATCCCCAAGTGGGGAATAAAACTATTCAGACTATTTTGACGGGAAAAAGGTGGGATTATGATTAAAATAAAAGTCTACCGCTGCAGCAGCACCTCTGTGAGGCTGTATACAGTAGGCACAGCAATGCTTTGAGTTCAATGCTAATGTCATCGTGAACATACTGTGAGCAATTGAGAGCATGATAGTGTTAGTTAGTGACAATGTGCTAATTGGCACCAATTACAGCTGGAGCTGATGAGTATGTCATTAGTTTTGCATTTGGTCAAAAACCAAAGAATTGGATGGTGGCACTAAATAAAAGTAAGATGAGAGAAGATCAAAGTTTTATGGTAAATCCATCTAATATGTCGATCATCTTACAAATATATTTGATAGACAGATTTGACGGATTTATTCGGGTCATGATCTTGCTCTGTATAAGAAAAGTGTATCTTGTTTCTGGTTCTAAATTGCATAATGTCATACAAAATTTACAGAATTGTGTGTGCAGCAGCAACTCATAATGTAAACACAGTGTAGAGATCATCTGTGTGTCTGTACAATAGTTAGTGAGAAATATACCATCTGAGCTACTCATTTTGTAGCATTAAATCTATATAGATGCGGTCAAATGATACATATTTCTCATTACCCTCTGTATCTATCTTATCTCCAGATGCAATGAGGGAAGCAACCAATCAGCATCCTGGAATCCTGCAGAGTCCTCCCACTGTAACAGGCGTAGAGTCCTTCCACAAGAGATGCAGAATGACCTGGAGCGTCCATCCTCACAGGATCTTCCTCCTCCACCACCCCCTTCTCCCCTGCCTCATCTGCATTCTCTTCCCTTACTGGAGAAACACCTACCCATAGTGACCAACACGAACGGTCGCTCTGACCTGTTAGGGCGTGGGATGGGCCAAGGACTGGGGCCAGGACAGGGGAGCTCTGCGCAGAGCATATCACAGGGACAGTGCCGGGGTTTGGGTGTGGGCGACTGTGGCCCCGGGCTGGGTGTGGGCCGGAACCCACTGGTTCAGGAGCTGTCAGAACTGGAGGGTCAAATCCTTGTAATCAAGCAGCAGCTGCAGTCAGCCATGAGGAGGAAGAGAGAGCTTGAACAGTACCAATCAGAAAACCAGCAAGCAAACCAGACTGCACCCAGCCAACCAACTACACACCAGTCTAACCAGTTTCCTCAGTTTACCCAGTCCCACCAGCAGACTAACCAACACACAAACACGCTCCCAGAGTTCTAAAGCTTTGCTGCTCTGTTTTACTCAGAGGAATCTGGTTAGACACGGGACCAGTTTCCAAAACCTTATATCGGTTCTGGAAACGGATACTTGCCTGAGCTCTGGAGCTGGAACCTTCACACATTTCTGGAAGCTGAACCCTTCTTTAGGCTCAGGAGACTCCCTGAACACTGGATCAGTACCTGCTTTGGAACTCTAGTAAAACATTACCCAACCTCTGTAACATGAGATTTGATCAGGCGAGAGGTATTGGACAAAGGTGAAGCAGGGACATTGAACCAAATCTGTTCTGAGACCCTCACTAGCTTGTTGCTGTCACTGAAGAGCTGTGCAACCCCTTCCCCCAATGCTCTTCACCTCATTTTCACCTTTCTGATGCAGTCATATTTTTCTTTCTTCATCCCTTCCTTCTAAGCGTTGTCTCTTCAAGGATACAGATTTGCTCGCCATGACGATAAGCTTGATCATAGATATGAAGACTCTTTGGTATTTAAGCTTAATGGGCTAATTCACTTGAGTCTTATGTTGAGACTCATTGAGAGTGTAAATGACCTGAGGTTGAACCCAGCCAGTTAAGTCTTTATGTCCTTCGTGTCTTGCTGAAACCTTGTATCTTTGAAAGGGGGGGAATGAAATAAACACACAAGAACTAGTTGATTTTATCATCGATGTCTTCATGTTTTTGACCTTTGATGATGCATTTGATTTGGCTTAGGTCATTGATTTTATAGTAATCCTTTTGACTGTTGGTTGGTGACAAAAAAAGATATAAAGCTTTGGCAAGACACCTTTATATTAATTAAGACCATCTGGCTGGCATCTTGTGGTGGATTATAGGACAATACGAAATCTTATTTTATGGATCACTGTGTAATGTTGTCCTGCACCTCACTGATGCACTCTTGGTTTCTTAAAGAAAACTGCACCTATAACATCACCATTAACTTGTCAGAGTTTGAGCTATGGTCCGGAAGCTTTTCTTCTTCATATGGCTTCAGGGTTATAAATGACACAGTATCAGAAGAAGTAACAAGGTACATGTAATATGCTAATAAATCCAAGAGCTTTTTCAGTCAGGGACCCAAAACAGACTCACTTTTTGCCTATAGCCTCTTGAGATCTCACCAGTGCGTTTGTAATATCACAACACAACAAACACAAGACCACCATTAAGTTCTTGGTAGGTAAATAGTACACATGAACACAAATCACTGGTCATACTCTGACATGTTATTTTGTAATGATGAACATTCACTGAACTGAACAAAGAGTCCCTCTGTGATGAGACCTGTTTTCTTGCATCTTTTCGGTTTACGTTTGGATGTGTTCTCTTATTAAAGACTTACCTCTCTTGTTTGCACTTAATTTAATTGGAATTGTTTTTTCTTCAGTCCCACTAAAAAGTTTAAACTGTGTATTACATCTATGTAGTACAAATTAGAAAGCAGAATGTTGCACATTCAGAATTTTTGAGTTCCGTGCATGGTTGAACCGCAGTTCAGTTTTGAATTATTACTCCAGCTAACCTTGAAGCTGTACTAAGTTACTCCCCTCAACAAAATGAACTCATTGACAACTGACTCAAATGAAGAGCAATGGTTTCACGATTTCAAAAGACTTGTTTTTTCTTTTCTTTTTTTTGTTTGTTTCAATTATTTCAGCTCAAACTGATGGGCAACAGCTCTTGTGTAAGAAACAAAGATGAATCAGGACACCAGAAGTACAGTACAATGGCAGACAACCAGAGCACATCATTCACACTGTGCATTAAGGATTTATTTGCTAGATTTCTTTCCCCAAGTTGGCCATTGAGATTCACTGGCAGTCACTCATTTCTTCACATCTAAACGGATTCCATTATGGTTTGAGAAAAAAAACAAAAACCCTACAGCTATATACATAACCTGGGTTGGTTATGTATATAGCTGCAGGGTTTTTGTTTTTTTTTCTCAGAGCTTTGCAGCCTACCTTGAAACAATGTTGGGTTGTTGCACTATTCTTCACTTATATTGCAAAGGGACAGTAATTTGGATAGGGAAGCATTCTCTGAACAGCCAGGGATGACCTTTTATAAACATGGAATGGTCAAATACTGTCAAACACACACACATACATATACACACACAGCCCCTATCTATTTAGCCAGTGTTTCTGCAGGGTAAGCGCAGGCTGTCACAGCTGAAATGAATACCTGACAGAGCAAAAGAGTGAGTGCACTGTCTGAGCCGTCAGCTTTTTTTGTGTCTCTGTGTGTGTATGCCTTGCTTAGCAGTAACATAAACATCACTGAAATCAATGCGGTTGTAACAGAATGAATCAACAAAATAACTAAATAGGATACTGGTTTTTAGCATATCTGTGCTCATTCTAATCACTTGTCTGGGAAATGTGTGTGCTTGGATAGGGGTGAGGTGTGAGGAGGAAATGGCCACCTGACAGGATGCGACATTGCATCTTACTTTTTTGGGGCCTGTCTTAACAAATGTTCATGAAAATGTCACCTTTTTTTGCTGATTTGTTCTAGGAGGCAACAAAATGAGACATCAGTCTTCGTCTTTGTTCATGAACAACTCCGAGGGTGTGCAGGTCCTCACAGAAACACTATCTGTCATTTTAAACTCAATGTATTGAAATTGTCCTGCAATGACATTCTTCAAAGAATTACTCTGACTCAAGCATGCAAGAATATATATCTAAAGATAGTTTAAAGCTGATAAGAGACTTCATTCCTTTGAATCGAGCCTCCTAGGAAACACTTCCCTGCTGTGCATTGCCCACAGCATCCTCTACTACCAGTCAAATGCTTAAAGGTCCCCTCCAGATATGTATTAAGACATCTGCTTGGAACAATAATGTGTGTCTGATATCACCATGTTAAAATCCTTTAAATCTACTCCTTTTCCCTCATTAAAAATTTCAGAATCTATATGCAAATATTTTTTCATTTTAGAGGTTTAACCATTGGACACAATATGTCTCCTTGTTCACTGTAAAATCCATTCTCGGATTCAATGAGCACAGAGAAACTTTCTGTCTTCTACAGATGAATGTGAAAACCGTTTTCTACAGTCAAACTCTGCACACACAGTGCATCATTTGGCAGAGAGAAGCTTAAACATTCAACTGTAGGAACTGGAGGGGGACTTTAAAGGTTATATACCCATCCTGACAATATTTCCTGTCACCAGTTCACTGCAATTGAAACCAGCATCTTTGAGCGTGTGGATGTGCACAATCTACCAACGGAAACACTGCAATAGTCATTCTTGTGTTTGCCATCGCCCAACCTGAATGCAAACCAAAGCATCAGTCTCACAGTTTGTGATCACTCTGCTCTGCTTATTACCTGCATTGAAACTATGACACTGCATCTTTTTTTCCCCAGAGATGTGTTGCACAGTTTTGTTATTGAAGGGTAATGTGACCATCACTTTAGGCTGTATTTGGGTCATGGTTAAGGTTATGGCACATCCCAGCAGAAGGGATTTATATGCAGCGAAAAGATGTTGTAGCTCTGCCGTTAAGGCTCAGGGTAAAAGGAAATCTCTTGTATATGCAAACAAATACAAGGACAGACATGTTCCGTGCTTCTTCCATCAAGGTAACTTGCTACGTCTCCCTGTCAAGATGCAGTTCCACTCTGTGCCTCAGTTCTTTGGTATTTCAATTTAAAATTGAAACAGGAGAGGAATGGCCCCTTCTGCTCTTTTATTATTATTACATACCATTCCTTTCTTTCTTTTTTTTTACAATTAAAAATAAAAAAAGTGACCAACACATAATGAAAAACACAAGAGAACACACTGTTGCTACTGACTATTTAATTTGTGGACAAACCAAGAAAAAAATATATATGCAGCATTTCAAATGAAACACTTTTTTGCACTTAAAGGAAAAGACAATTATAATTACAATGATGAGTATAATTCAAATCATGAATATCTATAAAACATCTTGACTTCTCTCTTCATGCTGGGCGTATCTTCCAATAGGAAATGGAGTCACAACATTGCATCACAATCCACTGGTGGGTCTAGGAGGAGGGGGGAGGGGTGCCTCAAGGAGGAAAAGTGAAGCAGGAGTCATTAGCCTGGTTTCCATTAAAAGGGCTAGCCAGGCCTTAAGTAAGTCACTCAGTGTCACTTCAAAGAGCATGTCTGTCTCTTGTATTTCTCTCATGTATGGATGTCTTCTTTTGGATATTAGTTTAAATTTAAGTCGTACCAGTGAAATCTTCACATAGATCTGGCACAGGCTAGCCCTACTGGACCTCTCTATCCAGAAATTCCTATTAACATCACAGTGAATCAGGAAATTGGGGTGAAACACACTCATAGTGAGAATTTCAACCAATCATATTTTCAAACATTGTGGCTGTTAACATGGCACTGCAAGTGCCAAACCCCATTTTCTGACTCGGAGCATGTCACTGACTCTTCCTTGTTGTTTCCTCCAAAGGGGAGAGGGGTCGTACTGATACCAAAACATATCCAGGTTTACAGCAGGCAAACAGGTCCAAATGGATCATAATAGTCATACAGATTAACAAAAATCTTTACAAAATATGACCTGACATGGTCAATTAATGTACAGACAGAGATAATAAAAAGAAGGATTCTGTCTTTTTTTCTGTACACATGACAAACATCACAGAATGACAACATCAATAATTTTTTTTATCCATAGCAGATTTTCAGACTGAGGGGAATAGATGTGGTGATCGACGAGGCAAGTCACCTGACAGGATGTGATGTAAAACAGTGAGTCAGCTGACAGGAAGTGTGCAGGTTTAACACCGTTAGGCTACAACACTCGCTCATACAAAATGTACAAAACACCGTCCTCTAACTACAAACAGAACACCTTGGAGGAAAAAAATGTCCCATGTTTCAAACGGTTTCAGGTATCTGGAAAAACAATCTGTGCTTCAGTTTGCCTTGCGATATTTTTACCACTGATGTGATCTGTGTGCCTTGGCGGGTTGAACATAGCTCAACGAGATGAGAACCATTACAAACATGGTGTATTTTGTCCCCCAGGTGAATTAAACAGAGATATCAGGAGTGTTTTTTGTTAAGCATTCGGAGCCACGTGGCATGCGTCCTTGTCATTGTGTCTGGAAGTGCTGTGGAGACGCAAACGTGACCCGGTGCTGCCCCCTTAGTCATGTGACCTCTGTCATCGATGCCGAGTGGTTCTGAAAATGGACGTGGGAGGAGGGATGGAGAAAGAGGTAGAAGGATAGAGAGAGAGAGGAGGGGGAAAGCAAATGGAAGGAGACAGGGGAAGGAAAAGGCGTGGAAATCATTGTCAAGCAGTGTCAGGAGTGCTCCATTTAAGATTCTGTATGTGTTTGTTTGTGTGCATTTAGGAGAGGGGACAGGGATGTAGTGCATAATGTCATGCCTGTGTTTATTTGTGAACATGTGTCATTTCTGTTTGAAAGAAAGAAAGAAAGAAAGAAAGAACGAAAGAAAGAAAGAAAGAAAGAAAAAGAAAACAGCAAGAAAGAAAGAAACAAAGAGAAGAAAAGAAAGAAAGAACACACAGTGACCCAAATATGTGACTGACACTCAAAGTAAACCTTTTCTCTGTAGGCATTCTGGGAAATGTAGGAAACTGCTAATTAAAGCATGAAACAGTAAATTAGAACAAATTACAGTTACAGCAAGTTACAGAACAAACCAAATTACAGTTGACAAAAATTAAAGTACCTGAAGGGGGGTTTTCTGTTTTAAGCACAAAGCCTCGAGGGAGCTTTGCCAATTAATGGGGAAAGATAATGTGCATCATAGAGATTACGTTTTTGGGATGCCAGGTTAAGTGTTTTTAAGCTACCTGTGCGCTGAGGGTCTCCAGAGGACTCTCTACACGGGGGAAAGTCATCAGAGGCAGACCGCGGTACTCTTCAGTCTTCTGTTTAGCTGCCGCACTGTGGACACCTTTGAAGTTGTTCACGACACATATGCCCTGTAAAGTGTGAGGAGAATTCAACATGAATAGTGAGGCAAGTTAACAACGGCACAAGCTGACATTGAACTGAAACATTACTGATTCTGTAAAATCAAATGTGTATTTACAGATGAGGTTTAGTGAATCCATGACAAGCTTTTCACATGACCATTCCCCTAAACTTTCTATCCCCCGAAACTGTCCATTAAATACAATCATTCAATGTGACGAATCATAGTTATGTTGTATCCTTGATAAAGAAGCTATACAACAAACAATATTTATAGTTATGCTACACTGTAGGCTGTCCAGTTTCTGTAAGAAATACAAGTGTGTGTGTGTGTGTGTCTTGTTTTTTCAAGACAAATTGTTACTTCCTATTACTGGACAAAGTGCTGTTATTCAACAGACAGGCCTGTAACACAATTGTATGCATCAATTTAGCATGTAAATGTCACTTAATGTGTATTAAAATGTGAATCCTTTAACCTTAAATCAAACTGCTGACCAATCCTGATGTCACTCAAATATTACGCTCCAATTAAGAGGAATTAGGAGCACCCAGGCGTTTTTTGGAGAGATGTGATCTTTTTTTTCTGCTTTAGATCAGTTATCACTGTGATATAAAGTTTATATGGTTGTAAAAGCTAAATCAAACTTCCTATGAGTCTACAAAAGTCAGCCATCATTTAACACAGTCAGTGGGAGATGCTCTGGGTTGTTCATCTCTGTGGCATGGCGCTGTGCCCAGCAGGCATAGTGAACTGACGCCCTCTTTCTTCCTTTATACATCTGTTAAAGTTCTTGTAAATTACAGTTATTTGTCAATTCAGTTTTTAATGAAGTTATTTTAACAGTAGTGAGACACCACCATGGTTCCTGCATTTTTGAACTCCTCCATGGACTAGTTCATCAAAGAGGCCACCCAGAGGAAGACCCCCCTCCCTCTCTCTCCCAGGCCAACTGTGCCCTCAGGCAGTGGCAAAGGAGAAAATGAAGCAGTTCATGGGCAGTGCTTCTTTAATGCTCCCAGACCAGAGAAATTAATGAATCATGGCTGCTGGGCTAAAATCTGAGGATGACTCTTCAGCATGCCAGTTTCAGAAAAACATATGAATCTTTAGAAAAATGTCTGGCACTGGCAAGGGTGAGCCAACAGTGTTCAAGTCTACACTGACACTTTTGTTGCTTATAAATGACTGGATGTAACTTCTCTTTAATTTCTATATCTTTTAAGCTAACTAGTTCAGTTTGGCATCTGCTTTGTTTTCACTCAGTTGAAGCCCCTCACAAAAGACAGTGGATGACTGCTATAGTATGTTGCTTTCTTTGCATTTTCATGTCTTGTCATCCACGATAAGACAGGTTCAGCCAAGCAAGATACTGAACCCTAAATTTCTTGCATAGGGTGTGCCATCATTGTTTGAGCGTGTTTGAATGAGTATTGGATTAGATCTCCTGGTGTGGTTCAGATTTATCTGATTTATGTATGTTATATTTTTGGTTTACAGATTGATTAACATACATTATAACCTTCTCTATCATGTTACAATCTGCATGGTATTAGACGAATAAAATAAAAGGATATGGACCTTTATCTTATGTTGTAAAATAAAATATATACCAGACATGCCTTTTATATGGCAATTCTACACACTTTGAAAGCCTCAAAGCAGGCGGTCAGCATGTGCCTCTGCTCTGTCTTGGATTAAGTGGGCACCTGTCTCCTCGGTTAGGAATTTACCAACATCAACCTGGGAGCCCCATGAAGTGCTTAACACTGATCCCTCAATCTGCTGGCAGTGCACAGACCTCTTGTAAGACCGAAAGCAGTTGCTCTTTGATGGGATGGCTCCATTCAGACCTCCGCTGTGAGCACTGGTAGCACAGTGATTTCATCTGCGCCTGGTTTCCACTCCCTTTGTGCCAATTAATTTCCCTCAAGATCACTGTCCATCAAACTGCCTCAGTTGCTAGATGACAAGACCTTGTTACGCTTCATCAGGACCATTAGGACCATGTGTAGAGGAGAGACAGCCCTCCTAAATTCATGGTCTGCTGATAATAAGCTGTGAATGAACAGGTTTAAAACTGCTGATGTGATGATTGCTTGCTTGCGTTCATCTTTCCCTGGAGATCACTCACTCACTGTATGTCAATTTTTATAGGTCAATCATTGAAAGCTTATATTGTCCATAAAGAGTCCGTGGCTCATACAAGGACAAGCTGCTCTATGTTGACCCCACATTGCCCGATTGTCTCCACCGAGAAGTCCACAACATAATGGCAAAAAAAGAGAGGGAATCGTGGCCACAAACTCATCCAGAGACTCCAGCTACTTCTCTTTAACAATCTATTAAGACCAAAATCGCGTTAACATTGTTCATAGTCCAACTAATTTGCCCTACTTAAAGCTTGCCCTTTGCAAATCCCACACAGTATGTGGACCCTTCCTCACCACCATGTAGAATTGTTCGTAAATCTCACTGCTGTCACTATTTATTGTCCTACACTTTCTTACCATCCAACCAGATTTTAGCCACAGTCATCGTGTATTACGTCTGCACAAACATGTTTTACTCAGGTCAGTATGATAACTCTTGCACCTCATTGTCTTCAGAGTCTATACGCGAAACAATGCTGTTTATAACATATTTCTGCTTTATATATGCCACATAGCAAAACAAAGCTTTCTGTATGAAATGCTCAGCAGTGTGGCTCCATAAATAGCAATGTCAGTCTCTCAGTGGTCATCAGCAGGTCAACATCTCAACATCTCAACATCTAACTCCAGCTGCTATGAATTAGCATTAAATGTCTTAATGGAGCTTTAGAGGAAGAATGGAGCACGCTCAGTTCTGTAGTTTCATTTCTCAAACCATCTATCGTTCCCATCCCTCACACATGCTCACTCATAATTGACTTGCTGTCATAGCCCGGGGCGTCAATTGAGACGTAAGCTGTTCACATCAGCTCGTCTCATCTAACCAACAGCAAGGTGACACACCTTCATTGTCAGCCTATCATACTGCCACTATCTTTTTAAATATGTTTACTCCCTTCTCTGCTTTAGTGCTTTCACGCTGCCGTTATGCGCACCCCACCACCTCCTCATCACCACCAAATGTTCACAGATTCATCAAAAGCATCACTTCATCAGCCTCATCACCCTATCAGTCTCAGCAGAAGTCATCAGCTACCACCAGTGTCTGGACTCCATGGGGGGATTTATTATGCTGCTGCTCAGGACTGATGTCCCTTGATTCAAAATCTCCCTGTAGTCCCCCTGAGTCTCCCTGAGTCTAAGCACCAAAGACTATTGACAAGACTTAATCATCAATATCATCAGTGTAATAAACAACTCTTTTTGCTTCATTCATGTGTCTTTCCTGATTGAAATTCTAATGTTATATGATCTAAAAATGCATTTCAGATTGTTTTTCCGCTCTGCCACATATGGAATATAATTCAGAAACTACAAACATGAATAAATTGCTGTGATCAATTTTTAAAAAGTGGTTATTAATACAACAGTGTATGTACTGCCTTCCTAAATATATCTTGCCGAAATGATTTACTTATTTTTAGTGGCACTGCATATGAAGGTGCTGTTGTCATTAATATTATGTGTTAGCGTTTGACATGAGCTGTCAGGTTCTCTGACAATGTAAATTCCCATACAGCCTTCACAGAGTAGTTAGTTTGATCGCAGTGGGAACAGAACATCTGAGGGCTTTCCCTGTGAATGCATGTCACAGTGCTTGTTTGTCTTTCTTTGGATCAAAAACACTATAGAGTCAGCCATCAGCAGCTGATGAACAAAGAACAGTCGCTGATTTCGTCTTTCCTCAATCTTCCCTCCATGCCTTCTCCTCCTTCTTCCTGCTTTGACGCTTGGGGGGCCCAGTGGCAATTATATGTAATGAAGCTTCTGAGGCTGTTAAATAAATCGTTTTTGATTCATGGGGGTTTCCCTTCACCTTCCTTCCTCCTCGGAAGGCTTTCCGCTTCAACCCAAAAACAACTTAAGGGTTTCAGCTGTAATCAGTACGCCATATTTAAACACTCATAGCATCAGCATTAAATCTAATGTTGACAAAGCCTTTTTATTTTTCAGTGGAAGCAAAACAGTAAATGGAATTTATGCCTTGCTTGGAAACACACAAGTCTAGCCAGCACAATTTATTCCTTGTTACTGTATAACAAGTTTTAATAAGACAGATAACAAGATTCCTTCCCCTCCTCTGGATAACAATGTTACAGAAACAGAATTATCCGGTCACTGTCTCACTGCATCATCTCCAAGTTAAACACAACCTCTAATTAAAACTAGCGTTTCCCTTCCATAACCAACTGTTCCTTCACCGTGATCTCTCAAAAGCAGATTGACTGCTGCAGATGCCAACTCTGTATTTTCTCTCCTTTGTTCTATTCTCTTCTTCTTCCTAATCAACCCGCTGCATCCTCAACCTTTTTCCCTCCATCCTGAATCACCTGTATCTGAACCTCCTTCAAGCCCAGTTTAAACCACACTTCATCCTGTTTCACATCCTCTCACTCATCACCTCTTCATGAACTACCCTTTCTTAGCCTCTTCATCACACCAGTGTTAAACATTCATGCACAAGCCCAAAGGATCTCCTTACATCTGACTGAATAGGCTGACAGTCAACTTAACATTTGTACATGTTCTATAAAGCCAAGAATATGTGGAAACCTCTGTCTAAATATAAAAATAAAACATCCTTCCCAGAAGATGTCCCACATGATAATATGCTGCAACATTTTCATGGTCATGTATTTTTCAATGTCTCCAATTTACACTTGAATGTATATGAAAACTGACAGAAAAAAATCTGCTGTGTATAAGAAAAGACATAAATGCTGTTTACTAAAAAGGGCATACATTCACATTCAGACTCCAAACCCAGGTTGCAGACTTTGGTAAGGGCTGCAAACTGAATTCTTCATTTAATTACTTGTTTGGGTCAATTCCAAAATGAAGCTGAAAATGATTACTATATGACAATAAGTCATGACCAGAATCCACCTCAGAATAATCATCTTCCCCTTCCTTTTTCTCTCTTCTTTTCTAATCCCCCCACTCCTCGCAAACTTCCCTACACTTTTTGCACTTCCATTGTCCTCACCAGAAACAGAGCGACGGCTGATCCCAGTATAAATCCAGCCACTACATCCGAACAGTGGTTTC
>NC_084984.1:21101429-21216429 GCF_963691925.1 Scomber scombrus
TTTAACATTGAGACTAACACAAAGGTCACAGTAGAAATGTTGTATAAGGGAACAGCATACAAGGAGATAATTCCTTGTCACAGGGAACATTGACTCGGGGGAGTTTGGTGAACTAGTGCTTATTTTGATTTAAAAAATGAACCTGTTCATTTTCTGGTGTCAATGTACATAGCAGAATTCCTTCCTCAGTACTCATTTAGGAAAGATGATGAAAAGATACAGTGTCTGAACAATCAGTGACTTGATTGATTTCTATCCATTTTCATCTTACATGAAGGATGGATATCAAATGGTTCCATTGAAGCACAGTGTGTTGTGTCGTTGGGGGTGGAGACCACTGAGGATTCTCACTTCATCCAGGAAGCTGATCTGCTTTCAGCACTGAGACCAATTCAAGTGAGAAAATTGGTGGTTGGCTGGAAACAAACCAGTGAGTACATTTTGTCAAAATGTATTTTTAAGTATAAAAAAGGACAAAACATCATTCAATACATTTAGCTAATTTCATTATGTTTTTGTTTTACAGCTCAAAACACTGAAATTCACAGCCAGTTGGCATTAAGCTCTCGAGTTTGTTCAATGTGCTCCTCATTCTCGCCCTCCCCCTCGCCCAGCTGCCTGATTACTGCTGCAGATTAGGATAACAGCTTCCAGATTCCATGGAAGAAGTTTCCTGAGGCCTTGATGCAGTGTTTGGAGAGGTGGAAAAGTCAAGTCCACAGCTATAGAGAAATTATCCAGATTGTTGTTTCTGAGATGATGAATGCCTGTGCTTCTCCCAGTAAACAAGCCTCCACAGAAGGAGCCAAAAAAATGGTTGCCAAGTATCCACAGTCACTGCAAGATTGTCATAGAAGGTGATGTGGTGGGACCAGGATATCACTCACTGGTCAAGCTGTTACAGTTAGAATTGAAATGTGAAGCGGTCTTCAGTACCAAAGATTATGAAGTGCAAACAGGGGTCAGATGAGGATGCAACAGAAGAAATCCCAGCCAAACAAAGGGCAGCTGTTTAGGACACATAGCTGCACAAAGCTGGACAGGGAATTCATGCCAGTAAGTGAGACACCAGAGAGCCAACAGGAAGAGAAAGACAAAATGATGAATTACTCTTAAAGACTTGTCTGAACTGCACCTACTACCCCTGATGTAAAGAGATAAACAAGGGACAAGACATACAATCCCTAATGGAGGAGAGGCCTTTTTTCTTCCAGGAGACTGGCATGACAGTCCAAGAGCTCACTGGGGTATCACTCAGAGATAAGGGGGGAGAAAAGGGCTTCTTGACTTCATGAGAACCATTTGTGCAGAAAAGGTTTTCAGCTGAAAATTCTGAGAAGACCGTTGGAGGGTTGCTAAGTCCATGTCAAGGATATTGTGCTCCTTCTCCCATGGCACCATGCATGATTATATGTGGTAAATTGATATTCAGTTTTACTGCCTAAGCTAATGTAAGGAAATACTATTGAAATGCATTGTCATGTTTGATAATGTTGTGGTTCTACCATTGGTATTTTCTCCTCCATACGAGTGTAATTGATCCTCCAAGTTTGACCCGTCAGCTTCCCTGGATGAGGAAAAACCACAACTAAAACTTTTTAAGACAACTTTTGGATTGTAATGGCTGGTGTGTTGTTAATTATTTTCTACCTGTACCTTCGTTGCAGCAACCTCCCGCTATGCCTCAAGGCACTTCATGCTGAGTGTAGACCGCAAGGTTGTGAATGACCAAATCCCCACCTTCATCTCTACCATCTGTTTGATGTCTGGAAGCTATTACTGCCTCAATATCTACAATCCCGTGGATCTGGACTCCACACTTGAGTTCCTTCAAAGGTAAAGAAATATATTTTGTATGTTCTCCTTTAGACAAAATCACTGTGTATAGTGGTTGATTATAAATTCTTGGTTTTATGAAGTTGTTCTTTTTATCATCCAGAGAAGGGGCACACAAGTTGAAACAAAGAAAAACAAGAAGCAACTGTCAGTGAACTAGAGTCCTCACCCTCATCACATAGCTCTCTGATCACGAGTAGAGAGAGACTTGTTAAAGATGGATTTATCCAACTGAGCCGTTAAGACTGAACTCTTACACAACACCAGCTATATGGGACAATATACACTTATTGTACCTGAGCTGTTAACCATTGACATTCAGAACAGTATTCTTTGATGTTTTAAGTTAGCATTAGTGTTTAATTAAGCTTTTTTCTTTTTGGTTTTGTTAAATTTATGTGAACTAGCTTATTGTACATTTTGGTGGAATTACTAATACCTAACAATTACTTAAACAATAAGAGCAGTTACTTTGAAATAATCTTTTATGCTACTGTAGCAGGGAGTTTGCAGAGCCTCTTGGCTATCCATGCATTTGAGTTTAAGGCCTTTGTTTCAGTGGTTTTGTGACACTTTTAAGAGTAAGTTAAAGGGTGATGGCATTGCTAAGATCTAAGAATCGTCTTCTAGGATAAATAGTGGTAAGTGGTTGTACAGTTCATTGTACATTAATTTAACAACAGAAGGCTTTTGGTTAATCCTTTTCATGTTCAAACAGTGTATGTAGTTGTTGACTTAAAGGACTGTATAAATCTAGGCATTGCATAATCTAATGTCACTTCAACTTTTTGCCTGTCTAACCCATCCAAGTCCCTTTCTTGAGTTGTTTTGAGCACTTTCAATATTTGATCACTGTTTAATAAATCTTTTATTCTTAGCCTGTGCCCTGAGGTCCACAGGCTGTGGTGGGGGTGTTGCAGTTGTTTAGAAGATCCCTTTTACTGCTACATTTTTCAATAGATTTCAACATTTACATTGATAATTCCTCTAACTCCTCAGCCAAATTTTAAACACTACAAAACCATTTAACTTTCTCTTGAGCACGGTGAAGCTGGAGAATGCAAGGCTGCCAACTTTGCAGGCATGCAGGGTGGCCAGCACTCTGATTCAGAGTTATCAGCACTCAGCATCAATGAGAACATTAAACTGATGGGCTTCTGAACTTGTACAGCCCTTAAATGTTTTTTTTTTCCTACCTATCAATGTTCATATCAAAAATTATGTGTGCTGTATGTCTGCTACCCTAATACTGTATGTGGAGCTCCTGAAGGATCGATCTTGGACCAATCCTATTCATTTTATACATGCTACCGTTTGGCCACTTGCTTAACTCTTCCACTAGTAGCTATTATCACTTTTAGATGTGAAAACACACAGCTACAATTTTCACAATCCTTCATGACTGCCTCACTTGTATCAGTGATTGGATGTCTCAAATTCCCACTCTTAGCTCAGACAAAACAGAGGTCCTTATTACTGACAGACTGCTTTGCTTAAGATGTTTTTCATTATACTAGGAACAAATAGTCTTGGTGTTCTTTCCGATCATCATCTGAACTTGGAACATCACAATACAAACGTTTTCAGTCTTATTTCTTGCAGTTGTACTGAATATGGGTTTGGAAATTAATATTAGCAACACATTCACTGACACAAAGGACAAACTTCGCTCAGGTAACATGTAATTATTATACATTCATGGTATGTACATGGTCTAAATAAAATGGATATATCAGAGATATGTTCAACTAGGCTGGAAATACCAAAACCGTAAAAACAATACAATAACAACTGGTGGAAATCAGCATATTTTAGTGTAATGCTCAGTTCTGAAATAGGTAAATGAACAAAATGATCAGCAACTGAGTCGGTATAGAAAGAATATTTTGGTCTTTGAGGATGTTCATTCACTATGAATTTGCTGAAGACTGGCCCAGTACTTCACAGACAATGCCTCTGGTGAACTGCAATGCTAGACCGCACTTTAACAGGTCAGTAGACACACTGGCTGATAGCAGGGCACTCTGTCATGGCACACTGAGAGCAGGTCAGGTGGTCTTGGCATTGAAGAGCTGACTTGGACAGCTCGGCTAGGTTCTAAATGTTCTGTTGGTCTGGTAATCTGGTTCAGAAGATGTGGAAAGCAGCACAAACTTGTACTGTACAGCACAGTGGGAACTGCCTCTTGATGTTTCTTTATTATTCACGATTGCTGAGCTGTTGAGACCTACTGTAGCAGTCAGCCTCCCAGAATGTCTGATCAAGGACTTATTTCTGTCCCTTATTCTCAGTTTAAATCCAAAGGTGACTGTGTGTTTTCGGCTGTAGCCGAACAATTTCTCGCTTTGTCTATTAGATCTGCTTAATCTGTTAACTGTTTTAAGTGGCTCCTGAAATCATATTTATAGGGTGGTCTTAATAAAAAAATGTTACATACCCTTCATTCACCATTTCATCTTTTTTTTGTTTTGTTGTTGTTTTAAATTTAGCACTTTGCAACTGTGTGCGATGATGATGATGATGATGATGATGATGATGATGATGATGATGATGATTATTAATGCTTTCTTTGTTGTCTTTTTACTGGCTGCAGAGAGGATCATGTTGGTCCACATTGAACACCTGATTGACAACAAAATCTTAAAACAGAAATGATGACACCTGCTCAAAGTTCCAGTTTCCTGAACATCGAATCATGTCTGTATGAGACTCTGTCCCACCAGTCTTCAGTCAAGGCTCGACCCAATGACGCAGACACCAGTCTTGTCAAGGCTAATTAGTTCAGTGTAGCAAACGGTAGGTAGATTTAAGCACAACTTAAACTTCAGTCAGTCGATCTTCCTCCAGTTGCACGCTTGGCGCTAACAGCTTCATACACAAATACAAGAAACCAGTATCAGGGCAACAGGTAGGTACTATATGTTTTTTTCATAGTAATTTACAGCAAACAAAAAACTGTTCTCAACAATGAAATTTGCAGTTGCCAAAATAGCATAATACAATGTCTTATATATTGTCATCATAGTTTTTATGGCAACCAAAGCTGCCAGTATTTTTTACCACAAATTACACAGATTTTTATTTTTGGATGCAACACACCGCATTTTTAAAGCTCTCAAAACAGCACAACATGTATCACATTTGCTCCAAGGATCAATTCCCAACTTTCAGTCCTTCACTATTTCTTATTTCAGCATGGAAGCCAAGAGGTACAATGCTACATGAGTGTATGTTGCACTTTTTCCACAAGTAATACACAACAACAACAACAACAGATCAAAATCTAAAGCTAAAAACATGACCAAGCACTAATCAACACATGTTGGTAGAAATAAAGGTTAGATTAGGGTTAAACAGACTGAACCAAAGAAAGATGAGTAGAACTGCTTAAATGGTTAAGATGGTCTCCAAATTTATTTGGTTTAATTTCTTGCTCCCAGCATTCCTCATTCTCATTTCATCCTTCACTGTTCTGCATCGACTTGTCTCTGACACGAGAGAAAAATGGCTGATCCAGTCATTTATCATGTCATTCACAGGTCATGGGAACTTTGGCTGCTTGATCACCATGTTTGTTAGTTTGTTGCTTGCATTCCTCATTGAGGACCACCCTCTTTTTCCTTCTTTCTATCCCTCTGTGAGATAGATTAGTGTTTCAGTATCATCCAACCTGAAGTCTTTTACAATCTGTTAGAGGTTTTCGATGCATCTTTAACACCAAATCCTCAAGTTGAACTGAGTGCACTAAATCATGAGTGTCACTGACCACATCAGTAGCCTTTTGCTTTGAAGCTGCCCTCAAAGATGATTGGCAACTCTGACATTCAGCTGTCAGCTTAGCAATGACATACATCATGTCGCTTCATGGTTGAAAGCTACATAAACAACCATGATAGGATACCACTGTTGCAGATTCAAGATTTACTGAGCTATTAGCCGTAAACAGTGCTTCTACGGTCTTGTACTACATGAAGCATCAGAATATTGAACTTTAATTTAACATAATCCAAGATCGAACAAAAGAAAATTAAAAGCAGTCACTTGAACCATGTCACTTCATTCATATTGCTTAGCTACAAAAAAAAGTCAAATGACATATTCAATTAATATGAGTCTTTGTACGGAACTGCACTGAGATGGTAGATGATCATCAGACTTAACAGAATATGTAATTTCATTTTTGAAGGCAACACACTAACAAGCAGGTTCACGTGTTAGATGACATGAGCTATGAGGGGACCAACAACTTCCCAGTTGATGGAGGATGTTCTCCATCATGTGGTCTGAGCAGGAGGAACATCCTCCTCCTCATCTTTCACTAACAGATGTAACTAAATGGAAGTTTAGCAAAGGTGTTACAACCAGACTCCCATTCAAAACATTATACAATTTTAAATTTGTATAAACATTTGAAAAATGGTTAATGTTACACATGACATACAAAATCTAAATTAGAACAAAGGTTGCATTCTGCTCCAAATGTCATAATGCTTGTATATTCTTTCTGACTTAAGGGCTAAAAAGTGTTGCAAGAACAGTAATCCTGATTTTGCACCCATGTGTACTTGTAACATTTTTTTTTCGTGCGCATGCGTGTTCTTTGAGTTATCGTGTTTCTGACCTGTCGGCTACTGGATACCATCAACATGGCGGGGCTTGGGGCGATTTTGAGTACTTGGCATGAAAACTTTCTTACCTATGAAGCGTATGATGCGACGGATAAGAGGGTTGAGGTAACAACAGTCCCCTGTCACAATGGTTTTCTCCTGGGCCAACAGAGCTTCCCGCGTGGATTTCATCACGTACATGGACACCTCTCCAATGAAGATCTACACGGGCATTCGCACACAGAGAAACATACAGAAAAAGCCCAAGAAAGAAGCAGATACAAGAGGAGATTGAGATAGAAACAAAGAGAAAGCAAACAAAACATACAAACACAAGGAGGAGAGAAAACAAACATTCAGTTGGGCATCACATTATAGGGCAGAGGAACATTTTGCCCCAGTCTGGCCTGTGTACATAAACCACTGTGTCTTAATGCAGCCTTTCTTCAGGTCCATTATAGTGTGGACATTACATCAGGACTAATGGAAAAAGTGCTGCTGGATACAGAAAATGAAAGTCGTTGCCAGCCGCCTTGGATAAGGCAGGCTGCTACACAAATATGTGTGTTTGTGAGTGAGTGAGAACGTGTGCATAAAGGAAGCGCATATGTGTGCACATATGTGGCTTTGGCCTCTAGTGTGTGTGTATGTGTGTTCACAAAA
Organism: Scomber scombrus; assembly: GCF_963691925.1. NCBI lineage: Eukaryota > Metazoa > Chordata > Actinopteri > Scombriformes > Scombridae > Scomber > Scomber scombrus. The sequence goes on from NC_084984.1 coordinate 21,108,536, forward strand.
GAGTTTGTTTTGAGCCCCAGGACAGGTAAGAAAACTTTCTCCATCCCTCGCAAATGGTTATTCATCATCAACATGCCTCTGTGAATGCAACTCTAATCTATTTATTTCATTGTGGCAAGGAATAGGAAGAGTGACTGATGTTGTGATGCTCAAAAAGAAAAAAGAAAGAAGGACTGGAAGAAGACACAGTTATGAATGTTTTAAAGCTTTGTACCGGATTTAGCTATGTCTGGAAGGGAAGTCAAATTAATATTTTTACCCTGAACGATGACTGACATAGAGCATGCAAATACAGAACGCAGCAATCATCAAATGCATCATGACAGAAACATCCATCTTCTAATGTTTAATGACCTAGAAACATCACCAAAAAAGAAAGGCATTTATCCTCACATAGACTGTAACTCTAAAAGTCAAGGAACTTGTACCATGTAGTTTGGTTGTGGCCTAGAAGAAAGGCTTGTGTAAGTGTAAATTGTGCATAATTCCATACTCTAAATGTAAACAAAGTGATTAATGGGCTGCCCTGAGCATCACGTGTACATTACATAATTAGAGTCAACAAATTATTTACTTTGAAATTTGTTGGTAGCATGCATATGCAAAGAATCCACAAAAACATGTTTTCTTTTAATTATGTATTCCTTGTTAAATTGTGAAAATAGTCACATGACATGCCATCTTCCTACAGATCCATGTCACTGTAGCTACATCTGTAATGCAGGTCAGTTTTGGGACCTTAAGTTTAGCTTTTTCTGGTGTCTTTGGCCAAATTAACTTCATTAAAAATCAGTTCCTGGTCAGTTCATCCACAGCTGCTAATCAGTGATCTGTGATGTTTTGCCCAAATGATGATTTTAACATTTTCAAGCAACTAGCCTCGAAGTATTTGTCTCACAAGAGTCTGCTTCAGCACTGAAAAGGTTAGTTACCGCCGACTGACCGTCTTCTTTCAACTCATGTAAAGCCCAGACTCCTTTTTATGAAAATGTCATGAAAACCGGCGGAAACAATTATCTCTAAATGTGCCGTGTCAGAAAACTGACAAACAACTTGGCATTCAAGTGACACAGTATGATGTCAGAGCAGAAAATAAAAAGGTTAAATATTAAACACAAAAAAAGTACATGATGTGAAACAAAAAGAAATTACTTCTGGTTCATGTACTATCTCAATAACACTGATCCATCCATCAATACCCTTATAGTTCATACCCTTAAGTCAATATAATACTGTACTTATGACATTAAAATGGCAGACAGAGCACTGCCCACAGTATTAAGGAGTACCCTTCTTTATGCATTTCACCTTATTTACATTTTTCCCCACATATGTATTAAATATAACAACTGTCCCCTGTGGAAAGCCATAAATGATTCATGGCTCTTTCTACCAAAATGAACTGCTAAAAGTAGATACTTCTTGAGAAAAACAATCAACTGCGCAGCCTGAGGCAACAGCAAACTTGTCTGAATTCTTACAGTTGACAAGCCGTTATATTATGATCTTTTTTCCCCACATTTTTACCAACACAAATCTCATCAATACAAGTTGAGTGAAGTATGTTTGAAAATAGTCCTCACATGCATTCTGGCAAGACTAAATTAATTTCCTACTAAGCTCTCAACCCTATATCAGTTTTTTTAAATCATTTATCCTGTTACATGTCAAGAAATGGTGAGAAATGTCCATCACAAGATCCTAGAGAGAGATGTGACATTTCATTTACAATGATATAAAACACAAAAACACAAAGTCTTCATATTTTGGAAACTGGATTCATATATTGTTGATTAATGACAATTAATGGTAGAATCTGGGTCAAGCTAAGGAGGGATGAGCGAGTGACATCACAGCTGAGCATAACATGTAGGCTGAGACACTTATCAGTCCAGCCAAAAAAACACCCACAAACCAAAAGTTATTTTTAAGATGCAATAATCAATATTTTAAAAAATAAAGGATGAAATGACTATGTATAATGTGAAAGGTGTCACTTGTAGTGACAAACCACCACATAATTATCACCTAGCTCTGCAGTCCCTCTGAGCTGTAGCTGTTTTAGCGCCTTTTAGCTCATTTTGGGTGTTTTAGGACCCACAACCTTTATTGTTTTGGTTCAGTCACACTGACTATTTAGTTTCCTGAAGCAGCAGGAAGCTTTTTTTTTTGAAAGAAAACAAGCACCAGTACACCCATCATGATGTACCTGCCCCACATTGAATGGCAAAGTTGGCAACTAGCTTGGGAATATGATTTAACATTTAGCTGCTCATGACCCATATACTTTACACAAAGCTAAAAAGAGAAGAAACTTGACACCAAATGAATACTAACATTGCTCCGTGTCTGCTGGATATGTCAATAGGTAACATTTTGCTAACACATTCGGCATTCAACATCTGTATGCAGTTGTAAAGGAGTTTTTTAAGCCTTTATAACAGCTGCTGTTCTGCTGCCTCAAAGTGACCAAAACATATTAACAATACTTATCATAAAGCTAATCTCTTCTTAATGGAACAATCATTTTTTTAGTATTTCTACTAAGATACACATACAAAAGAAGTGGAATTAGCCATTATGGACCTAATTAGGTATGGGAAACAGTGCACTGACTTGGTATTTCATGAGAGGAGCCAGGGATTTCCCATTTACTTCAACACAGTCCTCTCTTCTTCAACTTCTCTCAACCTTCACTTACATAGTCAGGTTTGTGCTCGGTCCTAATGTTAATCAGTGGCCTGTTTCTTTTGGATCCACACTTGACAAGAACATCATCACACTTTCATTATCTTTGCTCTGAAGGTGAGGGACTGACTCTCTGATTCATGTCTATGGCTAAACAGGTTTACAGACCATTGCGTGAATGCCACCCACCTAACCTCCACAGCCTCCCATTGGTCCAGCCATGTGGAACACTCTGCATAAATTACTGCCTCCAAGCTAATTGGCCAACATCCCAGCCCTGTCATCATTAATTCTGATTGGCTGCTTCCTTGGTTTATGACGCATGTGGAGACAGAGTGGTCTACAGTGTCAAGCACAAATTTTGCACCTGACACAGCATTCTCAAAGGGCACAATTAAAAAAAAAGTTTGGTAACATACAGATGGATAAATAGACTGCTATATAATGAAATGCAAAGGACACATACTGTATATTCCAATGAGAGAGGAAATAGATGGATATGAGCAGCAGTGTTAAACAAAACTTCAACTGCTTACACAGCACTCTCTGAGGAGGGATGTGTGATCAGGGATGGGCAAGAAAAAGGAAGAAAGGATGGATCTTGTTAGGATTTAATTAGTTTTAGGTGAAACTACTCACAAAAGCGAAACATTGACACTATGAGAGACATGACCTCACTGATATAAAGAAAACCAAAAGTGAAAAGACACTTGTTTTATGTCTTTACTATGTACTTATACTTACACTGTAGTTTTTTATTACACTTTCCAGTCACTGTATATTGACTAAGCATCCTTTTTTAAATTTTTTTTATTTGTTAAGTAATCAGTGCAGAAGATTCTGTCAAAACTCCACATAGATGCACCCTCACCAAATCAGCTGTAAATAATACGGTCTGTCACATTTCCAGGCCAATCGGAGCACTCTTCTGGATTTTGAACCAATTTATTCTGTTTTATTGTGTGTGTGTGTGTGTGTGTGTGTGTGTGTACAGGTTAGTAACACTGTGGACTGCTGATGCATCTGTACACCAATTAGTTACAGTGGGAAAATGCAAGCAGCAGGATGTGTTTGATTTAATATGAAAGTGACAATAATTCAGTTTTTACTTTGGCCTAACATACCACTAACAGCACTCAATGCTTAAAGCCTGAGAGCTAAAGAACAAAGTGTCCTACATAATAAACAAAAAACGGCGAGATAGAAATTAGGCAGGAGAACAGTAATATCTCATTACAAATAAAATGGGTGGCATGTGTCCAGGAAGCAGACATCTTTAACAACATCACATCCATGATTAAGTGCCTCTTGAAGTCGTAATAGAAAAGGAAGACATCTGGGAGGTTAGAACAGAACACTGCTAAAAGCTTTTCCATGCTGCACAGCGGTTTGCCTTAACACCTAAGAACCTGCACGATTACTAACCTTGACCTGTTTATCACTGCTGCTCTGAGTTGTTTTTGATGACTATGCCAGGAAATCATATTGTGAAATGTTGATAATTCATTAATCGAACATTACTATTTTGTGACAATGAGCTCACCTGAAGCAAAATATCATTTGTATTTTCAAACTTCTCATGCTAAATGTATAAGCACCCATAATGAGGAAAAGACAAGGGAAGGGAATGCTGATTGGAGTGGAAAGATTTAGCTGATTGGTTCGGGTTGGCTCGGTTTTTAGATGACACAGACCACAAAAAATGAGGGTCTAATTTGTACATTTGTGTTTCTCTCATAATGACCTGGTGTTGGAGCAGGTATAAACAGCAGTGAAAATGACAGACATACTGTAGTACATACTGAAGTGAATGAACAGCATTATTGAATTACACACCACCAGCCAAATCCCTAATTCTTGCAATTTTAATTCAAATGCCTGATGAACTCTCCATGCACTCTTTAGCTACAGTTAGCTGGCAACTATACATGCTTTAGATTTTGGTGAACCACAGCGACACAGTCAAAATTACTACAGCTGACCAAGTCAAAATGTGAATTGTATATTATTTTAATATTGTGGGATAGTTACAGATCTGACTACGGTAGATGATAATATAATATAATAATAATGATTATAGCAATAAGAAGTATGGTGCAGTCTCATTATTTAGGTTAATAGCATTTTGATTGGATCATTTTGTCAATGTCACACCAACTTTCAACTTAAAGCTATATGGACAATACAATATTCTTACAGTTAGCTTGTTGCAGTATGTTCTGTTTTACACGTCTGAATCCACAGATGACACACACTAAAGTCAAAGGTGATGGGTTGAATTTTAAAACATCCTGGACAAATAACATATCACATCTGGAGAGACATGATGTATCATTTCACCCTTTAATATGGCTGCAAAACATATTCTGGGATTGACTCATGTTATCCTTCACATATGCCCCGTGTCAAATGTGAAAATAGAAATTAGAATATTAAACAGTCAAATGCAAAGACCTGACCAAGGGGTCTAGAGATATGTGTTGCCTGGTCTGGTTTGCTGAGTTTCAGTCAACAAGCATGGAGCAAAAGAGACACCTGCTGGCTGTATGCTGCTACTTCTGTATGAGGCATTTGTATCATGACTGCATATGCATTTTCCTACAGTATGTTCAAAGACATCCACAACTCAGGTTTAAACATCCACAGCTTAGTTAATAGCCTCCACAGCAAATGTTTTGACTTCTAATTTTAAGGAAAACACAAGTGGGCTGCACTACACTTAGTTTTACTGGTTTCTGGGCCCTTCCACCATGGATGCTGGGTCATTCACATGGCTGACCAATCAACACCAACCAACAACCATCGTTAACAGTTAACAGTGATCAGTGATCGTTTAGATCATTCACAATTAATTACACCTGTGATTTTCCAGCTATGACAAGTCAAATTGAATGTCATATCATGAAGGAAAGTCATGTAAAAAGTCTATTTATGCTAGTTTGTTGGTGTCCAAAATCCATACTACATACTAATTCTACACAGTAGCATACATATACATAGAATACTGTTTTAATAGCAAGTACACAAAAAAGTTGTTTACAAACAAGAAATTATGCAGTATGTGCAAGGTTGGACGTCAGTCACACTGCAACTTTGGAATTTCACTGCCAGTTAAAGGATACGTCACAATTTTTAATATTTTTCTCATGTGCAGAGTCAAACCAACAATGAAATGATTATGTGTGTGTATCCAATGCCTGATATATCTTGTTTTTCTGTGCTGTAGACCTCCATGTAGACTGTTTTGAAACAACTCTAACACACTACATACACGCACGCTTACAATTTATTTGTGTAATTACACACCTTCTGTCTGTTTTTTGTTTTTTTTTATGTGACAAGCCCTATTGATGTTGAAGAATTTTGTCAGATACACTTTCACTCAACCGACCTGATATAAGAAAGCCTGGCTGATGAATGGTGAAACATCCTCAACCCTGCATAACCACTGCTCCTTGTAACGCGTGACTTTCTTACTTTTACTCTTCACTGGTTACACGGAGATTGATGTTTTGTAGTGCGAGACAGCGACTAGCCAGTCAAAAACTGTATTAAGATCAAAGAACAGAGCCAAAAGTTCAGTCTGTAAAATCAGTGTCAATGTGATCAACTGACCCATGAAAATATATGAAAACAGTCTTAAGTCAAATAGTTTTCCTTGACATTTTTGGCAGAAACAGTGGACATAGGGACAACTACAGTTGGTTACAGACAGACAGGCTGCATAGCTGAATCTCAACCCTGACTATAATGTAAAAAAAGTAACTTAAGAGCACAAATACTCACAAATGTAAAATTAGAAGCATATTTTTGTGGTAAGTGAAGTCTGCACTATAATAAGTTTCAGTAGTGGTTACTTTGCTGTTTTAGAGGAAATTGGCAAGGCTGAGTAAACACAGGCAGGCCATATTTAATGAGTACTGTTTACACACCAGCATGCAGCAAAAAATCATAAAATTATAAGAGTTGTCCTCCATACTGCTGTGCAAATACACACAAAAAGAGAATTACTCACTATAGCTGTGGGAGCAGCAGCCACCACGCAGTAAAGGATGAGGGGGGGGATGAAGCTGGACTCCTCCATGCCGGGGTATGGCTTCATCAGGTCAGCATCATTACAGAAGAAACCCTGCACATGGACACTGAACAGGTCCGTGCACTCCATGTAGTAGGCCAACAACACTGTGCCGGACATGATGACAAGCTGGAAGAAAAACATGTTGGAGCGAGATGGAGGAAGAGGTTAGAGAAAGTTGAGGAGAGAGTTGTTATTTGTACATCCACAGAAGTAAAGGTTGTCCTCCTTGGTTCAGTTATCAGTAGTTTAGAAAGTCGATTTCCTTAAACCCCCTGAACATCACCCCTGTTCTCTCTTAGTCGTGATGTCTTTCTGACATAAATCCTCCAAAACCACATTTCTTTCTCTCTCTCTATCCTTCTCTTTCTCTCTCTGTTTCAGGCTAACTGTGGTTGTGAACAAGCACCCACCGCCATCACTTACCACCTCCTCTCCTCCCTCACCCCCTCATCCTTTTATCCCTCTAACATCATCTTTTGTCTCTGGCCTCCTTTCGCTCTCTTTCCAGAATCAGCTGCAGGCAATTTAGGTTTTTTATTTATTTTTTCCATGTATGGTATCTTAAGTCATTTATAACGACAACCAACACTGGCATACAGAATATAACACACACGCACACGCAAGGCTTTTTCATGTGGTTTCTGCATTTGTGCCATTCAGCCGCTAATATGCCCATATTGCTGCCAATCTAGCCAACCTCCTGGCATTATGCTGGAGTTTTATATCAACGGATGGTGATGATATGTTTTCTTATTTAAAAGCTATGGAGCTAGATAAAAGAAAGGCTCAATAACCGGCTGAGTCTGACTTCTGACCTCTGTGGGAAAGAGGCAGAATAGGCTGCTTATATTGATCATGTGGGAATCCATAAACTATCCGATTACTACTTAAATAAACATGATTCAACGTGTTATGTGCAGTAATGTTCTTTCACCTTTGCTAAAAAAACTGCAATCTGCCAAATTTTGGAATTTGTGCAAATATCTTGTAGCAGTGATAATAAAGTAGTATCTTGAGTTTGCTGTGAAACATGGTGAAGCCAACAAATTGTAATACATCTCACCAACACCAGGTGTCACTATGTCACTGCTAAAGCATCAGTGTTGCCTCAAAGGGAAGTCTCAGCACATGCATACAGTGAAATAATTCTCCTCAATATCTTACTCTGACATTATAAATTCCTTTTTAATTTATGAGCCATCACAGAAGGGTGTTTGCTTTTACAACAAACAGTTTGTATTAATTAATATAATTATTTTCTGCTAACACAAAGTGAGAATATGAATGTGTTTGTGAAAACACTGTGTGCTTTTAGAATTTAGTTTATTGGTCTTTTAAAAGTCACACACACAACTTAAAATACTGTATCCAAGACATCATAGACAGCATGAGCCAGATGGTGTGATTAACAGCAAAAAAAGAAAAAATATGGCTTGGACACACATGTCTGTCACCCTATAGCCTGATCTGGCTACTAAACCAAGTTTTCAGTTCACATTCTGGCTCCTTTGATGGCATTGAGCTACAGGACTAAGGCTGCTTGATTATGGCAAAATCATAAATCACAGTTATTTTAGTCAATATTGAGATCACATTTATTAAACACGATTCCTCATCCACTTTTGGGACATCATGCATTTATTAGACTTCTTAAATAGAGGTATTATCCTGCAGTGTGCACTTGAATAACCAGTTTACAGTCTGTTTTCTCCAGAAAGCTGAATTCTTGAATGTTAAGTGAATGAAAAACATGCTTTCTGAGTATAGTATTAGAGAAACCTGGTTTCCACAGGTAGATTCTACTCCTTAGAGCACACTGATGTCTGGTTTAAAATCAGATTTCTACCAGTAAGCATGTGCACAATGACAGACTGCAGACAGAGGAAGCATGTTGCTGAACGGCTGGATGTCAGGAGAGATCATTACACAGGGGGAAGTGTCCTTGTAGCTCAAATCATAATATAACAATGTAGACTGTAGATGTCTAAATAAGTCAGTTTTCCACCACTGAACATTTGACTGTTAAATTCAGACATATTTCGTGCTGAGGAAGGGCGCTGCTCTGCCTGTCTACAAAATGAGAGTATAATTACAAAACAAAATGCACAATAATCGATTTATCTTGATAATCCTTTTCTCATAATCGTTGGAAGCTATATTTGTAACTGAAAATGAAATTTGATTAATTGCATAGCCCTATCAGAGATTCAATTTCTTTCTTTCTTTAAATTTCTAATGAAACATTGCTACTAGATTGTTGTTGTGGAACTTTTGTAGTTGTAGATTTCCACCTTCATTTTCTATTCATACTCCTATTTTAGCAATAACTGTCGATGTTTTCATTTTCAGTAAAACCTTTGAAGAACATTTTTAATTAATGCTATTATTAATTTGGTCAGAAGTCAGATCAACAAATCAGTGACTTTTCTATCATATAAATATTGACTCCTTCTGTGCAGGACAGTAGAAATGTAATGACAAGCTGCATGTTAACATTAGCATCAGTAGCTTCACTCATGAGCGTGAGACTACATTTCACAAGCTGCATCTCAGACTGTTTCAGAGTCATAATAACCCACATTTGTAAGAAACCTGTATCAGACTGTTCATTTTTACTTAAAGCATTTAATTATCAAATGATGATTTGTCTCTTAAGCTACCTCATTATGAATGCACGAAGTTGGCAACAGACAGTTATTTTAAGTTTTCTTCGGTACTTGGAACAGCCTAAAATCATCCTCTTGTTCAAACATTCTTCAAATGTCAGTGTATGAAGTAAATCAGATCTGATATTTGGAGAAAATGTTTTGTGTTTCTTATGACTATGTCGCATGAAGTTTGTCTAATCAAAAGATGCCATGTTGTGCAGTGGCTATTATTAAGTTAAGCAATATCAATTACTGCAGTTAAAATTAAGTTGTTACCACCGTCCATAATTTTCAGTGGGTTTAGGGATATTAACTGTTGGTCAGATTAGCTGTTAATAATATTGGGTTCAGTCATCCACTACAATTAAAATAATAAAAACCTGTCAATGCTGTTTTAACTGAATATCAGCAATATGTCATTTCCAATTGTCTGACCAAAACTAACTATTATTTAATGCCAAACTACTTTATCCATGACAGAATATGTAAAGTGCGTGAACCAGACTGGACAATATGGCCAGTGGGTTGTAGACAGAAAAGACAAGAAAGCAACTGTATTTACAGAGGACAGGAGAAAAACCTGGCAAATATAGTCCTGCGACAGATGGCCCTGCTGAGATGTCTAGGTGTGTGTGCCTGTGTATTTGTGTGTGTGTGTGCTTCATTGGTTTCTATGCCATCTCTTATGAATAACACTAAGGTAGTTAGCCATATTTTTTACTTCATCCTGTCATTACAGAAGCACCCTGCTACGAAGAACACTTTTAACACAGTTCACATGTATTAACGACTAGTGCACTGAGGAACCCTAATACCTGGTTGCACCCCATATCTAGCCACATCGCTGATATACTAACAGCAGAGAGCACAGTAAAGGCACTCAAAATGAACAGAAATTACATTTTCAGGGTTTCGAATCATGCAAAAAGCCTCCATACATAGCCTATCCACACACAACATCCAAAATTAGATAGGATAGGATATAATTTCAATATTTCTGGTTGTTCCACTAACAGGTTCCAGCAGGGTAATCGGCTAACACATTATTCATAGCCCTGCTCTGAAAAATATGTAAAATCCTTTGCTCGCAGAAATGCCATGTAATACCTTGTGAGATCACATACCTAAGGATGTCATGTTTACAAGAAAACACCTGAAAATAGCTTGGACAGATTAATTCGAGGGGTGTACAGTAGAGCATATTTGTAGAATATTACTGTGATTTCATTTACTTTGACCTTCACCTTATTTGCATTTGAAAAAAAAAGAGCAAAGCTTGCCTCAGGCTCCATCCAACATCAACCCAAATATATATGAATTCACCAAGCTGGTTTCAGCAGTTAGGGTTGCTGGTACACCGTAATTGGCTGGTCGGGAACGTCAAAATACACTTGAGGAAGTTCTGGACCATTTCTTCTGTACTACATTCCTCCCAATGAGATTCTCTCCTCTAGGTCTCTATAAAAGCTCAAATATTTCCTCTATCACTCAACCACCACACCTCCATCTTCCTCTACACACCATAAATCATAGAAACTCATAAACAACCTGAGCCATTAGACATGATGAGTCATCGGGATGGAGCAAATGACCAAAAACAGGCCACCAGAGACAAGCAATTTCAGCTTGTTCAGTCTGATCTGATTCTACTCTTCTCTTGTCTCTCCTATACTGTACTGCTGCAGTCCTTACTTGGCTCTGAGTCAGACAGCCCTATAATTACCTTTTGATAAAGATGTTGAAGTGTGCCAACTCTACTGAAGAGAAAATAGTGGTGCAGTCTTAATGCCTAGAGGCCGCTTTCCATTTCTGTGACTTTTTCATGAGCTGGCTTTTCTGTGACACTTCTACACCTGGACAAGTGCCCCTTTTTCTTATAAAGCTTAACTTGTGGCTCTATTATATCCACTACCCAGCCCATGTCATGCTGCATTAGCTGTGTGAAGGGCAGACTGACAAGGCTGGCTGTCGTAAAATGGTTATACAAAGTTACTGCAGCATGCCATTATCCTTCTCCCTTGGAGGGTACAATTTACCACTTTTACCCAAGAGTCTGGCAGGGCATTTTGATGCAGACATCTACCTCTGTAATGTTTTAGCATGCTGACAGTGCCTTCTGGGAATGTATATCACTTCGGTGGGGCAAGAATTTCTTACTGCCTCCATTTATAAATCAATTGACCAAAGCCTACTGAAGGTGTCTAACACATTAAAATCTCAAAATGCTCTTTTAAAGTGAGACAATCTAGTCTTTAAAAACAAGAAATAACACAGTCTTTCTCTAACAAATGAAATGCTGAATTCACAAGGAATAAAACACCCCTTGATTAGTTCATTATAAACATTTTTTCTACACTTCTTCTAACCATGGTGGCTAATAATGCTAGCACAACATAGACGCCGTATTGCTGTGTAATTAACATTACCAAGTCAGTCTGCTTACTTAGAGGATAACTACACATCATAATTATGCTAGCTCCCGCCATCCAAACATATTTTATAAATGCAACTGACCATGTCACTACCCGATGTGAGTCGCTACCTGATGTGAGTAACACATGCACAGTTGAGTCCGCCAAGGTCCACCATACTGGACAGTTATGTACGGCAACTCTGCTTGGAAAAAACACATTATTCATCCGACTCAATCGCGATTCGTGAGAAATATGAACTTTTGAGTGCTTTTTACATCTCAAAGATTATAGTTTATCTTGTATTTTAAATATTGTTTTGTGAGCTGCAGCACTGTGATAAGAGTTATTTCTATGTTTCCTCATGTTGTATGTGTATAATGTTAATCTAACAGCAGCAGTAGTGTTGTTGTAGTAACTGCAGGGCTCCAGCAGAGGGAGTGTAGAGCGGTCAGTCATTACACATGTGACCAGAGGAAAGTTTGTGTGTCTGTGTATTTTTCATATTAATACTCATAAATATTTCCTTTAAGGACTTTTAAAAAAAATATGTAGTCTAAGTAAAAAGAAAAAAGTCCCAGTCACATCAGCCGCTAACTCAGATCAGGATATATAAAAACGGCTTGTGTATTAATACTTCTCTGGTTACATACAGATGTACAAACTTGTGTTGAACTTCTATTGTTTCTATACTTTGTGCGGCCTCCCATCCAACTGCTGAAACATGTATGAAACACATCTATCCAACGTATAACAGTAGTTTGTCCAAGTGGTGTTGCCGTAAGTAGCAGTCCAAGATGGCCGACAATGGCAGACCCGACTGCGCATGTGTGACTCACATCGGGAAGCGACAGACCACCACTTAATGTAATGTTAGCATGAATAATTCTGTAGAGCTGGTAGTCAGAGCTAACCTGTCATGAGCAGCTGCTGTCAGACTCTCCGTGTCCACGCTGGTAACACTGGGAGTCCAAAGAAGCTTCTGTAGTCACTAGAAGCACCTTCATGGTCCTTTCTGTGTGGTACCTGTGTTGTAGCTGGGCTAGAGGCTCTGCTACGAGAGGCTCTCCGGTAGGAGAGTGTCAGTACATAGCCGTAGCCCTTCTATTTATCATGGCTAATGTTACCGTTGTCAGCCTTGAATATCTTATTAAACTCAGAATATAGCAAATTTATCAGCAAGTCCACGTGTTGTGTTTACTGACACAGAAAAGGATGTGATGTAAGAAAAATACCTCATAACCTTTCCTAAATGTTTCAAAACCAAACAGACACTTAATAAGCTAATTGTGAGCAGAAATAAAAGTTTTTACATATAAAATATGTAGGTAATATGTGGCTGTGGTTCAGCAAAAGTAACATTCTCAATTCAAATGAAAATGTATGAGGTGCATTGGGGAACCATCATGTTAATGTCATGAAATATGATTTTGTTAGGCTGTAAACTTGTAATTCAACACAGCCAATTTAATCATAATAAAAAAATCAGAGGCAGCCCAATGAAATCTTTACCCATCACTCCCTCTTCCCCAACACTCCAAGTCTCTCCTCTTTCTCTCCTCCACTCCAGAATCCTTTACTGCCAGTCCTACCGTCCATCTCCTCCCTCACAGCATGAAAACAACCAGGGAAACGTTATATAAATCCAACACCAAGTCTTAAATGTTCGTTTCGCTGTCATGTTGTGTTAGTAGACTGGAAAAGAAAGACTGACATAAATGGGCATGTTCAGCTGGCTTGCCTGGCTTTAGAGCATGATATTACACTTCTGTTGTCAAACTTAATTAGACATGTGATGGAGAAGACATCTACTGTCTGGTTTCTGGGTTTTTTCCTAACATTTATTCCAAAAAGCTATGACATAATGATGAATAATCAGCTGTTAAATTTGAGCCCCAAAGCAACATGCTTCTTTTACAATTTTCACTGAAAACCAATTACAAAACACTGTTAAATGACTTCAAAATTTTAAAATTCCAGCATTAACAAAAGATATTTAATCGCTGCATCTCTTGTGGATTGAAGGCCTAAGGCATTCTGCTCTAAACACATGCAGTGCATTCAAGCAGGTGCACCAGACTGGAGTCTATTTTAGTCGCAAGCTATGACAGACAGTCCACTTCTGAAAAGAGGGTGAAAACACAGCACACATGAAATGTAACTGAGCCACTAAGAAGGTTGTGGTGGCTAAAATAGGACATTCCCTTAATTCTTGAGAAATCTCAGTGTCATTAGATATTGATTGAAAACATCCAGAGATCAATCTTAACTTGAATTTGAACTTGATTTGTGTTGATTTCATTGTCACTACGGACTGCAACTGCACCGTTCTATCTTTTATTTCATGCATTGACTCTGTACCTCCTGCAGTGGTTTGTGTGTTTTATTCATCTTATTGCATCACTTTTTCATTTCTCATAAAGGTCACCAATCCCCTATTGAATCAATAATAAAACTATTCCTGCAGATTGTTATATTATATTTTTATGAACAATAATTTATTATGTGGAGTTTATATGTAACAGTGGTTGATGTAGCTATTGTGGAGTCAAGATTGTCATGCTAAAACCTATTTTTCTAAACCTGGCGACCTCGTAGAAATCCCACTGCTTAACTGAGCCAACAGTATAAGCTCTCCTTCACTCACAGAAAGAATATGGAGGTCAGTCCCCGGTGCAGCTCAGGTGCTGACTGCTAAATGAACTGCAGCTTTAGCAAATCAAGAGCTACATGTTCACAGGTTGTGGCTGAGAATTCAATGATAACTGCAGCACTTGTTTATGCTGCACCATTTACTAAATAAATCTATACATCTAATTATGTTGTTCCAAAGTGGTTCAAATGGTATTTTCAGGCCTCTTTATCACACATGTATTAGCCATGTAATACTCTTTGTCCCTCATGGGATGTAGGACCATTCATATATTCATAACAGTTGGATATTTTTCCCATGAAACTCAGATTCAGGCCACAGGTAATTTAAAATGACATATTGTGGATCCCAATATGACAACAAAACAAGTGCATTTTAATGAGTGCGGGTCACAGATAGGACACAATAACCGCCTCACCATACATAAACGACTATCTACATTACCTGCCATATGTTCAGCTTTAAGTCAAAATCTCTAACCCCAAGCATCACGTACTGCTGGCTTATTTCCTGTCTAAACTGTCTAAACAAAACTAACAGGTTTAATTAGGCTGTGTGCTGTTCCAAAACTAGACTTAATCGTGATTCCCCAGATAAAAGCCCCCTTTTAGAATCCCCCAAGTAAAAATCACATTGCGTCGGTGCAGCCCAGAGAGAGAGACAGAGCAACATCAAAAAGAATCCCTGTGGAGATTTTTTTTTTATGCCTTTGTTTTTGAAATAATGACAGCCCAGCACATTATTACTAAGGCTTAACATCATGATGTCTCCATAGCAGTGGAAGAGATGGAGCCTGACACTTTAAAAAAGAAGAAAAAAATGATCTCTGAGGCTGACTGTGCGAATCTTACAGAGTGATAGTCAAGAGATTGGTTATTTTCCTTCCAGGCTGCTGGTGCTGTTTTGAGAAGCTTTATTTATGCAAACAGTGAGCACAACCAGGTTTTTCTGCACAAAACCTAAAAAGTCTAGGTGGTCTTAGTTAGGTTAATGAAAGCCTGGGGTGCTGTGTATTACATAATCTCATCCAGAGGGAGGTGTAGGGTATATCCGCCCCCTATTCTTCAGTGTTCATTTTATATAGCTCTTCCTTTAATTAATTTCTCATAATGTCTGCAACATCACCCACACCCCTCACTTCATTGTACTTTCCTCATCTTCTTCATCTCATCTTTCTTTCTCCTCCCTTGTGCCCCTTCCTTCTGTTGCACTCTCATCCTATTCTTATTTTTATCCCCCTTTCATCTCACAGTCGTCTTTACTTTTCGCTCCCACACTAACGGCAAATGGCAACAACAAATGATGCTCTTGAGGTTAAGTAACAGATGAAAGAAAAGCAACAAGTTACATGACTAAATAAACAAATCACCAAAAATAAACATCCTCCCTGTCACACTGCCTAAGGCACTTAACTACACAGCCCTGCTGCTCCAATCGGGGCGCTTTGTCTCGGTCATGTGACAGCACTGTCCCTCTGCCTTGCTCTGTTTGTGACAGGCGGGGTGAGTAAGAGAAAAGAGGGGAAAAAAGAGGGTGGGGGGGAGAAACAAAGAAGCAGGGGAAGAGTGAGTGAGGGGCACTGAGATGGAACGATACAGAGGAGGATGGAGCAGGAGAAGGAGGGGAGGAAGATCTCTTGTGACACCATGAGAAATAGGAAGAGATGAGGGGAGAGATTGAGGGAGAAAGCAGGTTCAGTGGAAAGAGGAGGGGTGGGAGAGAAATGAGGCTGTGAGGATGTGACAGAGACATCAAAGAAGGAGAGGAGAGGAAGAGAAAACAGGGATGGGCAGAGTGAGACAGGGACACTGATAGGATGCCTATGAGAACTAAAGGAAGGGTAACTGATAATAGAGTAATGAAAATTAAAAAAAGGTTGCTCAACACGCTATTACAGTCTTTCAGGAGTCTGCTGCTGCCTATGATCTGCTGCAGTATGGAGGAGACGTGTATGGTGTGAAACTGTTTATTAGATGCTAACATTGTGAGGTAAATTACTAAGCATTCAATTTCACGGTGTTGTTTTGTTTTGTTTATTCAAAACCAGGTTACACCATAGGTATAGGTGACAATTCATTATCTAAATGTATAAACTTTCATTGGTATGACATAAATAGAGTATTACCATGTGTTATAATTCACAACCACACAAGTACTACACCTACACATGAAGGATTCCAAGCTAAATATGATTGTTTTAACTAACAACATCAGCAATTTATTTATTTATTTATATTAAGTAACACTGCTATATGCAGTATGTTTTCTGGTCTATGACACTAAACTGAATATCTTTGGGTTGTGGACTGTTGATCAGGAACAAAACATTTTAGGTTGGCTTTCGCGCTTCAGGAATCAGTTATCAACATTTTTCACCATTTTCTAACATTTTATAAACCAAACAACTAATCAATTAATTGGAGACATAATTGACAGATTCATCTATATTCATCTCTAATCTAATGTAAACATTAAACAGCAAATCCATTAGGATTATTCTAATTCTATTTATACCGATATCACAAAACAATGTTGATTAATATATAATAATGCTAATACCTAAGTATGTATCCTGCATCCTACATTTCCCATGATGCAACTCAATTGTATCTTTTGTCAGACCCTTCCTCTCTATAATGGTAAACACCATTGTCTTTAAAATGAAATTCCCACAGCTAAACTTAACTTAAAATTTGGTGAAGTAGCCCTTTAAGAAAACATTTGAACTGAACTTGAAAGTCATCATGAAGAATGATGAGCGACACTGTTAATGTTTGTCTTTCCCTTATTTTCCACACTGATAATAATTGATGTAATGAAGAAATATAACAGCCATTACAGGGACATGTAATGATTTTAATTTCCCCATGCTGAATAAAATCACCAAACCCTAGCAGAGCTTCACCAGTCACCAATAAGAGCTTGCTGATTTGCTTCATTCTGGTTTAAGCAACCTTGAAGGCACAAATGTATCTATGGTAACAGTGATGCTTCCAACTGGTGGGAATAAGCTGAAGCAGCTTTCCACAGGAACAGAGGGATAAAACCGATTTTAACAAAGCCTGAGTATGATTCTGTCGAGGCAGACCCCTTCTCCCATTATATCCCAGACACTTTTCTTGAACTCTACCTCCACCATCCAACCGGATGCTCTGCATGTTTGGTAACCAGTGCCTGTGCGAGCAAATGTTCTGTATCAGGAAGAACAACAAAAGAGACATGTCTCACTGACAGACACCGTCACTCCATCCTGACAGTTTCAACAGCTCAGAGTTGGTGTCTCGCTAAAGCAAATAGGAAGAACCAGTGGAATTAATACAAAGCACCTGAGGTAAGAATTTAAAGAAATACTCATTTGTATTGTTGATTTGATGTTTGTACTGTTGAATGCAATGCTCTCAGTATTTTTTATATATTTTTTTGGATTTTATGAGATACTTTTAACAGTAGGCCTATTTATGTTTTATATTTTGAATATTACAAGCATAACTTCACATTGATTATTGATATTTTGTTGTTATAGTAAGTGCTCACAATGATATTTTGATCAAACTAAACATGTGCTTATATTAAAATGACATTGTGGTAATACAGCCCTGCTTATCTGGCCTGCAATGTCTTTAAGATGGCCCCTTCACTCATTGAGTCTGACAGCCCTGACCTAGATGTTGATCTGCGGCTGTTGTCGCCAACGTAATTAACAATTACCTATTAATCCCCCTCTATAGTTAAACATTCTAATTAAACAAACTGCACAGCCATGATTAGCAATGTCCAACTGAGCATTTCATGCTGAATTCCAGCCAAGACACTTGAAAGCCATAAATGGGTAAATCGCTGCAAAATGATGACAGGATGTCCAACAGAAGGACTTTCTACAGAGGCTGGAGGACTCTGCGATGATTAGTCATGTGTCACAAATCAAAATAACATTTTACAGAGAGGATGGTGTTTGAAAAGTGTCTGCATCCACTTTTTATGTTAATGGTAGCTATACAGGGGGATTCTCACATGAGCTAACTTAAAATCTAGCTGTGTAGGAATGACATTTTCACCCCATTGGAGTGAGATTAGTAATGGGGCAACACTGTGCAATCATAGCATGTATGTCTGATCTTTCTGCTCTGATCTTGTACCTACCATAGTTATCTGTCCTGAAGTCAAGTTGGTATAGGAGGGTTTAAGTACCTACTGAATTTAGCTCACACCTTATGTTAAATTTATCGGTGTCAAGCAGAAAATCCTTTGCCATCTCTACTTGTTCAACAACACAAAGCTCTATTTAAATAATTGATTCCTGACTAATCAATAACTGAGGGTGTCTTTGGCAAACATCTCAGGTGTGAAAAGAAGTGCAGAATAGTAATCTGATTCTTACATAAGAAGCACAAAGGCAAAACATAGGCGATCAATCCATGAGGCTGCTCCAAAAGCAGCAAGGTGCAACACCCTGAATCTACTTATCTTATTTACTTATTCAGTCATCTCTGAGGACATCGCACCAGTGTAGCAGTGTGACAGTGTCATGATGGAAGGTTGTCAGAAAATATGAGTGAGACACAAAGGTCAGTCTAAAAGAAGACGTGAGATGAAAGCAAGAAAGAGGGCATGACAGTGCACTCATCTGAGACTGTTAGGCAGGTTATTTCCTCCGAGAAGCATTGGTGTGTGTGTGTGTGTGTGTGTGTGTGTGTGTGTGTGTGTGTGTGTGTGTGTGTGTGTGTGTGTGTGTGTGTGTGTGTGTGTGTGTGTGTGTGTGTGTGTGTGTGCGCGTGGATGTGTGTGTGAGTGTGAGTGTGTTGTTGTGTGTGAGTGTTAGGGCTGCATGACATTGAAAAAAAAAAAAATGTTGCTGATTTGCGCTCCATCCCAAGAGGCCAACTTCGCTCGCTAACTTCGGGGCTAACACTTCCCTTCACCTTCACTTTAATCAGCAGGTGGCACCAAGACACAGGAACTTAGCTTAGGTCTTGAAGATGTAGCATATTCACTGCCATTTAATGTTAGCCTACATTGCACTGTCATGTTCACAGCTATACATGAAGTCACAGACCAACCCTGTGACAGTAACGGTTTAACTTTTAATCAGCAACGGGACAAACTGCAGCTGATAACAGAAATACACACACTGAAAAGCCACCTCGCAGAACTGAACGCTTGCCTCTAGCATCCAGCAACATTATCTGTGACAACAGCTTCGTTGTGTGCGTGTTAACTGGCAGGTGATACATACGCACAGCCATCAGTTCTCCGGTGCGATCATTTTTAAGTTGTGGTGGGCGGCTACTGGTGCCTGCTTTAGTTCTTTGATAAAGTGATGAAATGAACCCCTTCACTGGAGCACATCAAAAGTTGTAGCACGACATATCTGAGTTAATTTGCTTTATATGACATCAAGCATCCTGCAATGTGACTGTTGCGCATGCATACATCGTGATGCTGAAATGATATATTGTGCAACCCTAGTGTGTGTGTGTGTGTGTGTGTGTGTGTGTGTGTGTGTGTGTGTGTGTGTGTGTGTGTGTGTGTGTGTGTGTGCGTGTGTGTGTGTGTGTCAGAGAGAGAGGAAGAAAGAGAGAGAAAGCAAGAAGCAATGCAAGGCGTCCTGAGACATCTCTCTGATTAAGGACTTTCAGCTGACATGGTAATTAAATATGGAGGAGAAGCACAACTCTTACGCACACACACACACACACACACACAGCTCTCCACTCATTCAAACACTTCACGCTCTGGTTAACTGTGTATAACATTAAACTGTCACTCAAATGCCAGGATTAAAAATCTGACATATATGCATGATTTTTTATACTTTATACATAAGTGCAGATTAGCACACACACACACACACGCGCACAGCCTCTCACCTCTACAAAGATGAAACATGGGATGATGGAGTAGCTGCGCAGGGTGTTGTTGGACGCCATCTTGTCTCCTGTCGGGAGACTTCTCCTCTCAGGATTCACAGCAGCTCACTCTGCAAAGACAGGAACATGAAGTGTCAGTGCTGATTACCTGATTATGACAGAAACGCACCAATGCTATTTCTAACCCAGACAGTAGATCTTTGTTATTAGGAGTACTCGCTGAAATATAGTATTGATGAGAACCACTCGATAATGACCTACAGTTGGGGAGTGTGTCTTTATTGCAGATTATTACATTTCAAATACTTTAATTACACTTTTCTAAACCTCTGTCCATCTATCTGTAACAGAATAAAGATAAAAAACAATGAGTGGGGTGAGGCTTTCTTTCATAACAGAGCGGCACTATGCCAAAAATCACATTAACTGTGATTTACTCTCCACAGAAATGATGAACAAAGCATCATATCTGGGAACGTGACTCAGAAAATCATCTCTAGCCTATCTATCCATTCATATCTGAGCTGCTTATCTTGGGTAGCAGCAGCAGAAAAGGACAAACTGAACAGCTCAAGTGTCTTTCTAAGGAAGTCCCAGAGCAGCTTAGAGATGAAATCCCTCAGTCATGTCCAAGGTCTACTTTTCGTTCTGCTTCCAGTCAGTTGTGCCCATAAAAAACTCAAAAGGGAGGCAGACTAGAGTTATCCTGAATAACTGCTGTAAATAGGCCTTGTAATGGCAGCTGCAGAGAAGTATCTAATAGCCAGGTTTGCGGGGCTCATCACCTTCAAGGCAAAGAGAAGGTAATGTCAGTTTGACAAGGGGCAGGCAGGCCTTTGTGGACCTGTGCAGTGAAAACTGGCAGGTTTCCAGATGCAGATTAAAACTCTTTAAAGTCTAGTTCATGCTGTGCTCTCTGTTGCTTTATTATTCTGATGATGACATTTTCATCAGTTCTTTTTTTGTATTCTAACACACACACATCTGATTCAGTTAAAGCTTCATTTGTTCCATCTTTAAAAAGCACTGAGTCCAAATTTGCCCTCAAGAGATAATATTTGTTTGAAACATATTCATTGGATTCATTAAGACCAGAGCAAAAGAAATCAAAGATTCACTTTAAACTACTTCCTCAGGTTGAAAGGAAATGTCATTTTCATCTGAAAATGATTAGTAATGCTTGACTGTAAGATTGCACATATAGCAGCTGCACATACTGTACATACCATCTTTAGGCGTCTGTGGCCAACTAACAAGCTGTATAAGAAACCACTGCTAGAGTACCATCTGCATTCACACACAGTATCTGGCAGTGCTCCCGTTCTCCCTCTGTCATCTTGTTTTACTGCATTTCATTATACTGCAGCTTCTAATTGTCACGAACAAAAACATGCCATTTCCCAAAGGAAAATAGCACGCTTGTTAGTGACAGTGGGAATTAAACAGAGATATGTGGTGAAGAAGAGAATAGTGGAAAGAAACTGATGCATTATTTGCTTTTATGCCGACAGAAGTCCTGTCACTGATTGGAGAATTGTTTTCAACTGCAGAGCGCTGACAGAACAGATGTCATGAGTGAGTGTGTGTGTGTGTGTGTGTGTGTGTGTGTGTGTGTGTGTGTGTGTGTGTGTGTGTGTGTGTGTGTGTGTGTGTGTGTGTGTGTTTTGTGGACATCCAGAGATGTCAGTAGTAATTGATTTATTGGTATTGATTAACAAAACTATAAGCTTCTGCAGATAACTATATTATGTAATCATACTTGAGTCCCAATTAAAGAGTGATGCTCCTGATTTGAGCTTCTTGCTGCCTACTGTGCAACTCTGAATAATGAAAGGCAGCGAGTGTGGAGTGGAGGAGGTTTGTTGTTGAGCCAAGTCGGAAAGTAAAGGAGCCGTGGAGTGTTTCAAATTCTACATATATAGCACTTTTTCCCCCTTTTATTCCCAACTCATGTTTTTTGTATTTTTTGTACAAGATGATGAATAGTCCTTGAACAATGGCTGCTCATTTCAGCCACTACGGAGAGGATTAAGCAAGGCTCAGCTGAATGCGGGAGCACATTATTTCTACTCAACTGTTGACAAGATTGCCAAGATTTGTTGCATTTTATATGTAACCAAATAGCACCAAATACCAATTCATAACATTCTGGCTTTAATAATTGGTTTCTGATGTGATGAAACAAAGCAGATCAAAATCTTTAAAAAAAAAAAAAAAAAAAAGTGAGAGCGATAACAAGGATCACAGCAGCTGACATGATCTCAGAGTATAAGTATCGAAAATCTATTTAAAACCTTTTTTAGAACCAGATAGATGTGTCATTTTCACTGTGTATCTCATTACCACATAACAAATACAGGTACAGTTCTGTTCATTTTGGAGTGGGTGTTATTTTTTTTTTAACATTTGTGTGGTAACTTGTCATCTAATGAATTTGTAGAACATCACCATGGTAAAATGATTAATATTACACATCACATATGCACATTAGAAAGTCAAGCATAGATTTGCAGGAAAGTAAAACTCAACAATCAGTTATGATTAAAAGGAAGGACAGTCAGATATCATGATTTTTGAGGTATGGGTTAGGGTTAAAATGAGTGAAATCATGATTTCCTGTCTACACACCTACTAAACCTCAAAAAAATGATGATTTACAAAGCTGTTGTGTTTTCCTATGTTTGAGATTATATCAAGATACTTCCACCCTTTAAATGCTTCTCAATAACTTACCGTAACTGTCCAGAAAGAGAGAACGGTTGTGACCATCAACTGGCAAAAGCAATAACACGTGAAAAAAAGCCCCTCTCTTTTCTCACGGGGTTAAATGTCATCAATCTGTGATGTTCAGTGCTTCAGTTCAGCTGTTTTGATGCACTGTGCCACAGAGAGCCATGGTTCCCACGGTCATGAAATTCTTGGAAAGTTATGAAATTAGAAAAACTGTTTTCCAGGCCTGGAAATGGTTTGAAATTAGGTGAATGTTTTGGAAAAGTTTTGAATTAGGGATGACCTGCTCTGATATAAAAGATAACGGATATAAGACAGGCTGAATGAACTTGGACCCCCCTGACTTTTACCAAACCAAAAATCAGTAGATTCATTTAATATGAATATACTAATCATCCATTTCTATACTTTTAGCTTTTTAATATTTTCTAATATGTGATCTTATAAAGTATACCCATCATTTAGTGAGATCAAAATGTCAAAACACCTGTTAAAAGGCAGGAAATGACATCTACGCTGTTAAAAAATGTCTGGGGGAGGACCCTTTGTTAAACCTTTGTTAAACTACTTAAATTAAGTCATGGAAATGAGGTAAAATATTATGGAATAGTTATGGAAAAGTTTTGAAAATTCAATGGTAATAATGTGTGGCGAACCATGGAGAGCTTTCCCGATCACTTCATTTCCAATCAATGCTGGACGTTAATCAATCACAGGGTTTTTTTCCTTGCAAAAAGTTGCTTTTTGTATTAAATATCAGGAAATACTGAAAAAAATCACAATTTAATCACAATCAGAGACCAAACAGGCATCTACCAATCAAAAGTCTTACCATCTGACATCTGGAACTAGTATGTTTAGCATTTCTTCTTGAAAAGTGACTCAAGCAATTAACCTGTTATGAAAATTGCTGCAGATTAATTATGTCAATTAACTAGTCAATTAATCTGCCAATCTTTTCTACTCCAGAGGTATTTGAAAGCTAGTTAACCTGATTGAGAGCATTTGCTGTAAGAATCTCTATATGATTTGCATACCATCTACAATGTAGCAAATTAATAACATATGTGGCCCTGAAATGCTAGGTGAAACTCCAATATGGTTCTAGGAACTTTACTCATAACTACAGTAAATCAAACAAAACACCCTCACCCCTCCTATCTGTCATATCAGACTTGTTACTTCATAAAGATTTTATAAAGCTCTATGTAGGGTAATAGTCATATGGTTTAGTTGTGGTAGTGACAGCAACATTTGCAACACTAACACCACAGTTACACTTCACAAAGTTTCACTGACATTGGAAAACAATGTTGAAACTCTCGTCCCAATTTGAAACCAAACACTTCAATCTCAGTGAGTCATTAGATGCAGGCAAGCAGTGATGCTGGCAGGTCTAATCAGTCACTAAGTGCCTGTCCCATCTCATTTGACACTCAATCCGGGCTAATCAACCCGACATTAGATGGCAACAATCTGACCGTCAGTATCGCAGCTCTCACAGCGCTTCATTCAGTGAGATAAAAGGTTCAGAAAAACAAGCATCTGTTGAGGTTTGTAACACTGACGGTTACAAATCAGCACCACCTGCCTGAGACCTGCCATCCTGCAATGTCATACTTTAACGTCTCAACACCTGTACATGTGCGACTGCAGGTGATAGAGCAGCAGGATGAACGCTTAATCTTATTCGCCTGCTAAATAAAATGTAATAATTACTCCTTCCATCCTCTTAGAGAAGATCCTGTTTGAGGACACTTCCGCAGGGTGGATAGCTGTCAGGCGAGGTTAAACTAACGTTTTCCAGTTGATTGATGGTCTCCCAGTTCACTAAATTTGCAAGCGCCCACCTGAAAAGTCTTACATGCCATGTAAATTTCATCGCTTTCAGCAAATCCATAAATAAATACGCTACTGCTAGACATTCATACGATCCGTCTCAGCGCACATTAAAAGTATAATCAGCCTCCAGTGACTTAGTGACTATTCATATTATGGCAGGTGGGAAAAGCATCAAGTAAAGAACAGAAATTGAGTAGTCATGCTTGTAATGTGGTTAAAAAAAAAAAGCCACCAAATTTAAATGACCATACTAATCACATTTAAACTGATACACTTCTAATATTCCAGATATGTTGGAGGTTTTTTTTTGGTTTTATTTTGTTTTTTCCACAACTACCGACATGAATTAAATTATTCATAATTTCCGCATCTTGCTTCACTGAACCTTGATTTTATCAAGCCAGTCAAATGGAAACAGTTTATGTGGCCAACTGTGATATTCTTTTTTTATCTCAGGGGTAAATTTGTTTTAGTTGAGTTTTTTTCTGTAAACTGCAGCATCACTCCATACACAAACAGTGCTAATGAGCAACTGCTTATAAAATATTGTAATTGGTGCATATTTAATTCATAACTTGAACATTGCAACCTTTTAAAAACACTTCAAGAAAAGCAGTTTGCACTAAGGGTGGAGCTCACTGGGTTCATCATAATGTGATATAACCACAATATTCTTCCCACAACAACGGTAATGAAGCTTTGCTCAAGTTTAAGAAAGAAGAGCTCTGCGTTCTGCCTTTATCTCACTACGGATGAATGTCTGCTATTTCCTCCTGTTCTATTTTTGTCGATCAAGTCAACTTTCAGACACTGTCAAAAAAACCCTTCGTTCCCAAATGCAATCTCACCATACCTGACCAATGATCTTTCTCAATGCCATTTAAATATTGCTGCATTTTTACCATACCAGTAGTCTTTTAAACGTACTGTTGCACAACCCACCTTCTCCCCATCACTACCATGACCTCCATGATACCCAACGAGACTCAGCCAAAGGATAACACCAACCATCACCACCAGCAGTATCTAGATACTGGGGAGCAGGGATCTTTCCTATCCCCTGCCTATGAAAGAATATCAGTGCATAAATGAGCCTATGATGCACAATAGATCACAAGACAAACTTCTGTGATCATAATATTTAAAACTGAAGAGAAAAAATTTCCCTGAAAGAAGAAAAGAAAAAAAAGAAAAACACTCATATGCAGGAATCAATTCTACTAATTAACTGCGTTAGTATCACTTTCACACATAACCTGTCTGGTTCAAACTCGCATGTTTTTGCCCATTTGGTTCAGTTAATTTAGGCTTGTGTGAAAGCAGCTTATCATCCGAAAAACCATATCTGAAAAGGTCAGTCTCAGTCCACCTCCAAGTAAACTCTAATGCATTTGCATTGAGGTATAAAAGCAAAAGCAGACCAACCTCAAGACTGTGATATAGAGTCGGATTTTAGTCAGCCGACTCATGTGGAAGAGATTATTATTTAAATGTAGAATATGAACAGCATTAGTGTTTGGCGTCTAGGTTCTGACGGCATCGCTCCCACAAAGAAACATTTATCTCACACAGTAGAGAGTGAGGAGCGACGATACTAACTTCCCCCCAATAAGGAAAGATACAGTAGAGTCAGAGCCTGCAGGTTGGATGCTGGGGCGGAGGAAATGCTTTTGAAATGCTGCAGCACCCAAAACCGTATTATAATCAGAGCCCACTGCCAGTCTTTCTGAAGAATCTTCTATGTGAGGGCCTAGGCACCAGCTGTTGTGTGGCCATTCCCCTGCTAAACACCTCAGACCATGAAGGGAACATGTTATCTAGTGAAACTGCTATGCGTGGGCCTAGGTACCAGTCACAGTGTGGCCATTCCCCTGCTAAACACCTCAGAGGGGAATAAGCTATCTCATTAAATAAGATGGAAGAATCTTAACCGAACCATCCACCTGAGATGTTCTCTCAGCTGGGCATTAGAGCAGACATGCGCCAATCATTACTGAAGCAAGATAGATGATCAACAATACAGCTTAGCTTAGCTTGAGTGTGGCTCTTGATCTAATGTACAGTTTACAGTTTAATGTCTCTAGCCTATACTGTGACACATGCCATATTTCACAAGCAACAGGGAACTGGAAGTCCTGATCCAAAACCATTATGATGATACATTTCCTATTCATAAATTGGGGCTTTCAGTTTGAACAGCAAAATTCCACTGTTTGAAATCAAAATAACATAATCAACTAGTGTTTCACCGCAGAAAACAACTCACTCTACTGGAGTTGTTGAAATTACAGAGAAGAACTGTTGAAAACGCGGTCAGCACCGGCTTAACACGTTTGCTGCTTCTTTGCTGTTAATAACGAGGGGGAACATTTTAAAAGTTTTAAAACGGACAGCGATCCAGCGTACAAAATCTGGGCGATAAATCCAAGTTCCAGAACACACAAATATTTAATATTTACACACTCAAGTATTCCACTAACAGCAGAACGCTCGTACTGAAGAGCCCTGCTGTTCCCCACAGCAGTAGCTTTAATAACTAAACAGCTTTAATATCCAGGCTATGTTTGGATATTCATGCATGTAAGCACAAATAGCAAAACTTAGCTCTGTGACTGAAGCGGTGATCCCTGACTTCTCCAAAGGAGCCGACACTTAAATGCCGCTCCTGAACCACCACGGCACAAAGCTCCAGTCACAGCCCCATACACGGTGTTTACCACAGCAAGGATGAACAACTGCCGATCAGAGTCTCTGTGTTGTGCGTAACGCAGGTCTAATGCCGAGGAAAGCAACAGGGGGACACGATGCAAACTTGGCGGCAGGTATGCAGCAGAGTGTGAGTAGAGAACTGACACCTTAAATACACCTACATGGTTATAATTTATGAATTTATCATGATGGCAATCTATTATTAAATCCATTTTCTGGTTGTCAAGAAAGCAATGTTATAACGATAAGTTTATAACCAACTGTTCAATAAACAAGTTACCTGTCAGTTCATATAACTTCATGTTTATACCTCTTGGTTCATTGGAATTAGTAAGAAAAAAACCAGAAAGACAGAAATAATGTATTTTTTTTCCTACTGTATATGGATCAAGCATTGTCTTTTTTGATTCTCAGAGCTGCTACAAACCTTGTAGGAGATATGTAGTCCATTTTTGAGAAAGGCTGAACACTGTGTAGCCTAAGCTTTTTAGCAGTTGTGTGGGCAACGGTGCCGAGGGAGCAGACAAAAAAATGGCAATTTGACAGTTGGCTCGTGAGCTTGACGATTTGACCTGGGGCTCTGTGACAAATGATTCGAATCAGAAAATGCAAGGGGACTGCACTCAGTGTCAAAGAGTTTACACTACATTCATTAATTTCTCACTCACCAGAACAGCCTCCGAGTCTCAATGCTTAGCAATTGGACCTAGATTCACTGAAGTCTCAACATGATGTCTCCTTTTCCCTTGCCTCGGGATATCACAGTCTTGAAAGATCATAACCAAGGACCATTTTTCTTCCAATTCCAAGAGCTAGTCATTATTAATTACAGTCGGATGAAAGGTGATCAGATCGTCTTCCCAGCGGCGAGCTCATCAAACGAGTGGCCTACAGGCCTTGTCAGGTTTCATCAGTATCTGCTCTCCACTCAGCCAGGCTGTGATGACTTTGTCTAGACGTGACTTCTCCCCTCTCAAAAGATGGCAAGAGCTGACTGTGTAATATCGAGTGGAGAAATATCATCTGATTGGCCATCTCCTAGTCTCCAGCTGAGTTGTTCTTTCTGACTGTGACGTCTGTCTGAATGAGTCGGTGATGGAGCTGGGAATCAAACACTAGGCATGGAAAATTAAATATTACCTCCCTTATTGCTGCCACTGTGTTAGTGACTTAGCCTCTCTCGCTCTCTCTCTCTGTGTTTGTACAGATGAGCATCACTTATTGAACTCGTACAAATGCCTGAATTCAATAGTGACTTGAAAAACAGTGGTTTCAAATTGCAGCAAAGAGGTAGCAGTTTGAACAATTTGTACTTTCACACATAAGTTCAGCAGGGATGGCCTATATTAAAGGAAACTACTGTGAACTGCTACTCAATTAATACTTCAATTTATTCAATAAATAAGTTAAACATTTGCTCATTCCGCTTGTCAAATTTGATGATCTGCTGTTTTGGACATTTAAAAAAAAATCTTTTTAATATCAAATGATGAGACGGCAAATTAAATTATGTATTAATTGCTTCAGAGTGAAAATAACCATTATTTGCAGCTTTAGAGGAAACCAAAAAAGTAAGGAAGATTAAAAAAAAAAAAACGATTTCAAACATATTGACACATAGAACTTTAATGGCACCTTAAAATATTTCACTACTATATATATGGTGATTTTGTGATACTAGGTCACCTATGTAGAAGTAAAAGTGCAATTATTTTCAAAGATTGGTGCCATTTGACTAAATACAATTGAGAAAAGGTACATTCCCGTATTGCTCTCAAGGGATGGCAGCTTGTTAGATTCAAATTTTCTGTCAACCTGAGGTTCAAACGAGTGTTTATCCAAAAGAAAGTCAGCACCATGAATTTTCTTGTAGCCTTCATTTCTGTCTCTATCGTGGTGTATCTGCCATAGACACCACATCAATTATCACCAGACACTGGTCAATGCTAAACCTCTCCGACCGCAGCACCTGTCTTTCAGCTGCTATAACATACAGTATCCCCAGTGCTTGCTTCCTCCTCCATACTCTGTTTTGTCTGTTTCCACAGCACAGTATTTGGCCTCTTAATAGCCTAAATGACTCCAACCTTATATTTTAAAGCAAACTATACTTTAGATTAAGTTTTTCTGTCCACCTGAGACTCAAAATTCTCCGGGTCACTTATCCAAAAGAAAGTCAGTGCATGAATTGTGTGTGTCAGGCTGCAGCTGTAACATTGGTCCTGTGTTCGCTTCCCCCTCTATACTCTGTTGCATCTCATTCTACAGCACGATGTTCGGCCTTGTAACAGCAGCTCCACATCTCCGATTCCAACATTATATTATGAAACAAGTTTTTATTACAAATATACTTTTTACTATTTTAGTGCTTTTCCCTATCATTAGCAACAAAACAGCATGTTGGTTTTGGGAGACCCCGACTTTGACAGTCTTTGAAGGCACTAATAAAAAAAAAGTAGTTCAAGTAGTTTGTAGTCCAACGCAAATCTCCAAAGTCTTTTGTAGCAGTTTCAGGAAAAATCATCCTTTAACTGTACTACTGAATGGTTCATTTTCTGTATTCTGACACAAAAAAATATTGTGTGACCAACTTTGGGGGGAAAAAACACCTTTTGATGACTGAGATGACTGGATTTAAACAGACCTGTTGAAAGAACAACTGCTATATCTGTAAAAGCACATTAATATTAATATTATCTGAGCTGCTTTCCATATGTAAAGCTAGTTGGTTCATGATTAGTTCATGCTTTATGCAGTTACATCATCCCAAATTAGGCTATTAGTGTTTTCTTGCATGAAGGCAGAGGACCACGTTTTGCTGGGAAACGTGTCAACTCAACATGCTAGTCTGTGTCCAAACCTAACCAACGCTGCTGTGCCTTTATTTATTTATTTGGAGGTTTTGGATGCCGCTCCTGCTCTCATGGAATGGTTATTCTTCACATTTATTATACAACGCTTGTAGACCATACGTCACTTTTTCCACAACACTTCCCTCTGACATCACAAATGAGGAAACGGTTCATGGTCTAAATAGTATATAGATCTCATTTTGCATTTCTCATCTGCTGAATGCACTCAGCACGCGCACACACACATACACATACACAGACACATAATTGTCCCATGGCTACGGCTCTCGCCAACAGAGCATCTTTGTTGCTATAAATAGTAATTTTTGATAATTTCCCTTTTGTTTTTTTTTGTTTTTTTAAGTAATTCACAGCAAATCCATCTTTTCAGCATCTGGGAAACAACAAAAAGTACAACTGCTACTTGTTATTTAATCTCAACAGGTCTGAAGATCATCCATAGGTACCCACAATCTTCCTTTCCTCTGTTCACGTTCATTCTGGAACCTTATAGATGAAATTTCATTTCAAACTTTGTCAGGCTGTTTCTTTAATGCACGCACATACACGTGCGTTAACATTAAATAACATTGACATCTTTCCTCTCCTGTCTCCCCTCAGAGCTAAACATCAGACAGAACACTGACTCACAGCGGATAGAGAGAAAGCGACAGGAGAGTGAGAAATAGAAAGAGACAGAAAAGGCATGAAAGAGACAAACACAGCGGAAAAGAAAAAAAAAAGATACAGTGAAGCGGAAATCATGTTTTTAAAAGATGGTTCATTTGGGGGAGAGGAACCTTTGCTGCCTCTGCTGGGATGTGTTGCTTGTCATTTTCAAACAGAGATGCAGGTAAAGTCTTCATCCATGTAAATAGTTTCACTTCTTACTGGCAGCCACAATTCTTGGTGCCTCCACATATCACACCTACAGTTTGCACATATGAAACATTATATTTATGGTTCAATATTGATTTTATAGATGCACACTGTTTCTTATTATTTAAAAACTTAAAATACTTAAAGTCTATATCTAGTAGAGATATTGAATATATGTAATACTGATGACTATGTACTGTATATAATAAGCAGGAATTAATTTTTTCCCATTTCCAATAAAATAGATTGGATAATAAAAGTGTCAGAGCTACTGTTAACAAACGTTATAACTATACAGAAAATCTAATTTAATTAACATATTAAAGTTTTATTGGCAATCAAATCTCATAAATTCACTTCTGTGGTACACAGATGGTGCTGCAGCAAAGCACCCAGTCACTACCACTGAAGCCCAGTTCAAACCCTCAGGTCGCTCATGCAATCTAACACACACAACGGTCAATGTTCAGGTGTGGGAAGCCAGTTAGGGATCATGTCTTTTTAATGAGTGAGATTACTAAAAAATCTCACTGCGAGCTGCCCAAACTCATCTGACAGAAATCACTTCACATGCTGCTTTTTACATGTAGAAATATGTGATGCAGCTTTGTGGGGCTGCAACTTTTGATGCAGAACCAAGATTGGTTCTTTACTTGGTCCTAAACCCATTGAGGACATGATGCTGAGTAAAACTACAATGCACACAGTCTTACAATATACTGAATACTCAACAAAACTGGCTATATAATGAGGGACACAAAAATTCCTGGAAGCCATTGATCATATAACATATACCTAAAGACAAGATGTACCGTTTGGTGGAAGATTTACCACCATGGGAAAAATCCAGGAAGAATCCCAGGAGGCTCTATAGACAAGTGGACAAAAGATGACAACAGGAATAGAAGAAGTGCTTGAACAAGTGTATTGCATCTCAAGAAGAGTCCTTTACTGGGGATTAGAAAAGTACTACACAAGGTTGTATAACGATCATTTATAATTGCTTTCCTTTTACACAATGTATCAAATGCACTGTAAAACATAATACTGACATTTAGTGCTAATACTCACGAATGTTTTATCATTAACTTGATGTAAAGATATCAGTTTTTTCTAGTTTCCAGGACTTGTTTAAAGAGTAAATGTGTTAATCTGAGTTGCAATAACTGTACTGCTGAGTGTTCACTGAACTCATCAAATGAAGTTTCTATAGAAACATAATTAGCAGCCTTCCCAGCATGCACTGTTTGAGGGTCAAAGCTCTCCAGAGACCCTTTATACACAAACAAAAAAACAAACATAATGATTTAAACTGGAGTCCTGCTTGTTTCTTCAGATAAAGATGATGGTAGTTAGTAATCAATTCAGTCCCTGATACAAAATCATTTGAGAATTAACAACACTTGATGGCAAGAACTATCGCTACAGGAATCAGTTTTTTGTCTCTGACAGACATACAGAGGACATACTGCATGAATATCAGAGGCAACTAAGCTAAAATGAGACACATAATCAAACTGAGACCAAAGGAGTAAAAAGGATAATAAAAGGAAAAGGAATTCCTTTTTAGAAAATAATCAAAACATCTCAAAAAAGAAATTCCCAAGAGAGACTTTATGAGGGAAAGAGGCGACAGACGTGTAGAAGAGCGGGGAGAGCTGACGAGATATTAAGTCACTTTCTTCAGATGCTGTTAACCAGCAAACACTCTCACTCACACAGTCTCGAAAGTCTTCGAACACTTGAGGATTCAGATCTGCTGCTGGCCTGAATTTCACCCCTTGTGTCTCTTTCCTGATTAAGCAAAGTGGTATTCATCTGAAACACACACTACAGTTCATTGCCAGAGACTTGTTCATTTCATCTTCAGTGTCATATCTCAGTCTGCTCATTTCTAAACTGTACAAAAGCACAGTTGTATTGCATTAACACCTGCCTCATTATCACTAAAAATTCTACTACTTAACTTGGGCACTGATAAAAAAAACCATAGTGGTGACATCTTAATGAGGTCAAAGCTTATATGTTTAGTTTTGGTTTGAGATTCCTTCTTTACACAATCTACTTTTATTGAATTATTGATTTATCATAGGGGAGCTTAATTTAGATTCTACAATATTGTATTCCTACTGCTATAAATTAAAATTGATGTATCCCTCTATTCAAAATCAACAGTTGTGGTTGAGTATATGCAGTGAATTAATCCAGTGGGGAATGGTGGCTGTTGCTCTGCATCCCAACAAATGTCATTAGTAAACAACTGTAAACGCTTCGAGTCAATTTGCATATGTATGAATGTAAATTTTTAAGTTGGGAAAATGCATTTCCATGAGCGCTCCGAGGCCTCCGTATCCGTGCGCATGTTCGCCTCCGTGTGCAGAATGCTGAATGACGCTGTGCAACTTTTTTTTTTTTTCCTTATGCTGCCTTGTAACATCTCCACATTTCCATCTAAATTTAGATCAAACAAGCTCTTGATCTCTTGAGTGTGTTCAGCTGTTTCAGCCCAATGTCTACCATCAGAACCACCGCAGCACCGTCTTCCTGACCCAGCAGGAGATAAAGAAATCTTGTACGTTTGAGATCACTCATTATTCACTCTAGCTTCTTAACATCCCTGCAATCATTAAATCCACACATACATTCCAAAAAGTTTTAAAGAAGCTAAAACAGCAGTAAAGTCTGTGACTGTACTTTACATTTGCATAATTATTAATGATCAAGACCCCGTCCTTTTCACTGTTCTATTAGGTATTTTTTATCAAAACTGCACAAAAACTAACACTGTGATGACGCTGAAAAGATGATCTTATTAAGACATCAAGTTTGTTGTCATTGCTTTGGGTTTGTGTTTCCAGCCTGTTACATGTTGAGCTGGATGAAATGTTTCTGTAGCACAGAGTAATTAAATTGTGAGTGCCTGCCAAACAGCTTCTCGTCTTGTTAACTTATTCTGTAGACAGATATTTACCGATTTAAATCGTAACACTGCCAATTCTACATTGTACAGCTTCAGAATTTAGCATTTGTTGACAGGTTTGGCTTGCTTTGCTAAATCAACACAAGAGCTTTGTATAAAAAAAAAAACATTCATATTACTCAAAAATTAGGAATCTATTAAGTTTTTATGGTGTTGGAATTTTTTTTTTCCTCAGGAGACATTTGGGCATTGTTTCAGACAGACATTACTAACATTAACTATGGCTGTATTCCATTGTGCTGCTTCAGTTTCAAGGCTCTTATTATGTGCAGGGACACGTGAATAGAACAGAGCCAGATGTTAGTAACACCTGTCTTTGTCCTACTATGACAAGTCACAATGTCTGGATGCATACTTTTTCAACACATAAAAAGACAAATGACTCCACAGTCACTGCTGCTGTTTATCAGTGTGATCACCTACAATGTGCCCTGAATAGCTGAGACTACATCTACACTTTTTGTAATCTAATTTCTGAAGACATTATGAAGACACATAAGAAACAAGACAAGAGGGCGAACTGTAAAAGAAAGGCAAATATGCAGCAATAATAATAAGAACAACAACTATATAACAAACAACAAAAAGATGATTTTTGGCTTGGATTTTCTTATTGTAGTGTGCATGTGTGTAGGTAGGTGTGGGTGTGTGTGGGTGTGTGTGGGTGGGTGGGTGGGTTTTTTGTGTGAAAGACAGAGGGAGAGGCAGCAAAAATAAGGGAGACAGTATTAACCAAAGGAAGAAAAGAAAAATAACAGCTACAATGCTTTTGGAGGGCATCTCTGGTTTGACTCTAAGGCCAAAGAGGTGCCATAGTGCATCTCAGGTGGGTCAGGTCAGAATTTTGGATGTATTTATTCACTTTCATTTATTTTTCCTTTCCTTTTCTTCTTTCGTTTTATTTTTGTTTGATTTCGCCTTTTTCAAATCCTAATTTTTGACTCTTTCCCTTTCTCCTTTTCCTCTTCTCATAAAAAGGTCATTTGAAAACAACTTGGGTCCACACTAGCACTTCCAAACAGCAATTTAAGAGACATCTGTCCGCAGAGACACACCTGAAGAGGACAAAAACAGTCAAATCTCATCTTCCATCTCTTCCTCTTTTCAGTTAGCAAACAACAAAACTGCATCACAGCCACCATCTGTCTGACAAAATCAACAGAAGAACAGGAGACGCCAACAGCTGTGTGATCAGCTATATCGAAATTTAAAATAAGTGAACAGAGAGAGGGAGAGCTTGAGATAAAAGAAAGGTGTCTTCGTGCTGCCACACAGCAAGAGGAGACTGTGACTGGACAGCTACAGACCGCTACAGACAACAGGTTACACTGTCAGGTCGTGGCAGCCCATTAAATCCTCCTTTCAGTCCCCTGCTGCCCGCTGCAGTCACCCATACTCAATTTAATGCTTACATATTACATATCTTCCTG
Source organism: Scomber scombrus (assembly GCF_963691925.1). Lineage (NCBI taxonomy): Eukaryota > Metazoa > Chordata > Actinopteri > Scombriformes > Scombridae > Scomber > Scomber scombrus. Next base: position 21,144,303 of record NC_084984.1, read on the forward strand.
TTTCTGATGTCAGACAAGTGAGCGATTATGAAATAGTGAAAACTTTGTGTTTTTTCATATGGATGGAGAGTTTGTGATGCGCTTTTAGTGTAGATGTACCCTGAGTGGGTTTGGCTAATATAATGTGTTTAATGTCCAAAGATTTTAATCCAAATTTATACCTAAAATCAAGATTCTGCAACACCTGCTGGAGAGGTAGGACAACGTATCGATTCATTCAACATAACCAGAGTAATTTTGGAAACTACTGATGAACAATTAAACACATCATCTTACCCTTATGTTACAAATTTAGTGAATTTAAACTTGTTTTTTCAATGTTTACCCAAACAAATTTTTTAAAAATTATGCTTTCTCCAATGTGGTCAGTCATTAAGGATAAAACCAGCACAACTAGGTACTGTCAGCGAGCAGGGATATTTGGCTGCAAACTGAAGTATTTCTCGATTAGCTTCCATTCACATTCTGACTAATTATATACATGAGTCTAGGCTAAGAAGCTTGCGCCGCATCCTGGCAGGCTGTAAAAACACCCATTTGAGCCAACAACATACCGCTTTCCCCTCAAATTAATCAAGCATCCTTGTAAATATACTTGATTAGCCACATTAGCCGCCATGCTATTGTCTGGCTTCTGGCAAACCAAGCAACAATATTCATGAAGTGCCGCCGGTGTTATCATTCTTCCTATTCCTCGCCAACTCTGTATCACTTGTAGGCAGGGTTTCTGCCTGTGTATTGAGAGCCTGGCAGCCAACGTTTTTATTTAATGTATTTTTAAGATGTTTTAAGCTACAGTTAGAGTGGGGCGGCTCAGTTAGAAACACAGCCTAATGGTTGGAAAGCTACTGACTGTAGCTTGCGAGTTAAGGACAGAAAGCTTTGTTAGCAGCTGTGTTGTAGAGAAGTCTTGACAATTTGAGGCACCACTTGTGTTTTAGCTCTATGGTGCCGGCTAACGGATAACGGCTAACGGTAAACTAGCGGAGTGAGTGGCTGCAGTGTAGCTGCTATCAAAGCAGAGCTGTGTGTGCAGTATAAGCTGTAAATGTAGCTATACATGAATATTATGATACCCATTTTGCGATAACATTTTTTAAAAATGCAGTCCTTTGAGCAAGGAGAGTTCCTGAATTGTCTGTAGATACATTTCGCTGGTTGTAGTGACACAAATGAGCTGCAGTTTATTCTACAGAGCAGTAAAGCTGTCTCATAGCTTTTTAACCAGCTATATAAACACTGATATCATTTATTTTAATTTATTGTAACAAACTGTGTTCATGTTAGTGTTTAACTGTTATGAGTATTACTGTGAGAAACATTAGTTCAGCTCAGACAGGACTGTTGAAGTTGAAGTGCTGATATTTCCACAGTGTCAGTGAACATGTTGTTGTCAGCTTAGATGCTGTGAAGCCTGTCTGTCATGTCAGCTACCTGTAACAGTGATCCGCAGGAGACAGTGCACCTGTAATTGGCTGAGAGTTGGGCGTTAGGGGGTTGTTCTTTTTCCTGCTAGGAGACAAGTGTTTGTCTGGAGTGAGAGGCTAGTGCAAAGCTTATAGCAAGTATTATTTAAGTCTTATTTTGACTTAAATATATCTGGAAATCCAAAGTTGTAAGAATCAGTAGCCTATCAGGACTTTTGAGTTTATTTAGAGTGCAAAAACTTTGATATTATTCATTTTGATTTAATTTAATTTCTTTTGTTGTTGTTGAAAATACTATATTATAATAAAACTTTTTTTCCCTTTTTTTTTTAATGCGTTGAATAATTTTTTTCAAAATTTCCAGTCATATTTTACCACTGACCTTATGTACGGCCCTATGGAATCTTTTTTATAGCTTTTCCTCATTTCCACGATTCTGTTATCACAGAAAATGATAGGCCCCATCTCTCAGTCTGTCTCTGGCCCTCGCCGGGCCCCTGTCAATAAAGATACTTTCCACCAGGTCTAACAACATTTCTGGGGGGTGGGAACCCTGTTTATGTATCAGCCTTCATAGATGAAAGGAGGGCCCACTCAATCTCCAGAGACAGGCCTTATCTCACTTTACGGCCAATCCTTCCCTTGGGACATCATACTGACAGATCTATTGCCCAATCAGGACACCCCCACTGCACTAATAACACTGCCCCCACATCTAGTAGTAATCAAATACCTGCTACGAATGGACCATGGAAAGGGTTTGTGTGCCTGTGGCAGTCTGAGTATATATGTATGTGTGTGCATGTGATCAATAGCCAGCCTCTAGTGTGGGAATAGAAGATGCATTAGATATCAGACGTGAGTTCAGAGGTCATTCCTTCCTGCAGTCTCACTACCATTTGTCCATCTGGTGTGTTTTTAACAACATGTGCTTAGCAGAGAAGCACCTTGCTGCTGAGATTTTTTAGACATGTTAAGTGAACTATAACAGCTTTGCATGATTGTACCTACAAACTGCAGCAAGAAACAACTGAGACAATTCATTCTAAATAGCAAGAAACTGACATAACTTGATGAAAGGGACAAGACAGAGAAAAGATTCCTATGTTTTTGATTCATCACTCACGAAACCTCGGCATCGCTCAGAAGTAATCTTACACTAAAGATGAATTTCATTTTGACAAAAACCTACAACATCTCACGGGATGCTCTGCTCAGCTGCAGGCAACCCTCTCATTGTCCTTCACTTTGGAGATTTAAGATGATAAGACAGGTGCAGTTTTATTCTAAAAGCTGGGCTTGCAAGGCTGCAGTCTGTCCTTGAAATACATAATGACACAGATGTGACAGAGCATTAACCACATGGCAGGTACAAAAACTGAAAATAGTTAATTGCGACCAAAACAAAACAATAAGAAATTCAAAACTAACATGAATGATGAGCTGGTAATCAAAAATGTGTGCGTAACCATAGAAACTCTGGTGAGCAGTCCTACAAAATGTTTTACCACAATTTTAATTAAAACTGTGACGGATATAAAATATTTTTGGTCAATTCAACTAAAACTAAGAATAATTGCTCTATATCAACACAGATTATTTCATTGATAAATTTGACGAGTTGATGCTAATGGTAATGTTTGTGATGTAGCTATGATGACGAAAAAGAAACTTAAAGTGACGAGGATGACGATGCATTTTTACCAATTTGTGTTGCTTTGTCAATGTTAAAGAAGTGATGCTACTGAAGATGTCACAGGCAAACAATCACTACATTGCATTATTACCTGACACGATGATGTCACTGTGACCTCAGTCTGTCTTATTTTCTGATTGGTCCAAGGAAAAGGGAAAGGCCCTCTGTATGGACCTTTGTGTGTCTGTGCATTCACTGGAGCAAATGAGCAGTTGCACGCAACATGTGTGTTTGCATGCTCAAACCCACAACATACACACACACACACACACACACACCTGAGCGTTTATATAGATCGGCATGGTGGATATATGCCAAGAGGTGTCTTGCATTCACTAGGCCCTGCTGACAGCCAAGTAAAAGCTCACCTGATGCCCAGCCACCTGCCATCTGTCTGCTGAATAATACCATTTGGCGGCTATACTACAGGGATATAGAGTATGGGTACACCTGTGAAATACAAAGACACAGAGAGCAAAATGCAGAAATGCATGGGTTACTCCTGCAAAAGCCTATACAAATGTTGTTGGGTGATGGGTGGATTATTTTTCAGAGCCCAGCCAAGGGAGGTCAAAATCAGATAGGCAGTATTAGAAGGAAAATGTGATATTTTCAGTCTCTGGAAATGTAAGCAGACAGGAAATAATAATATCCTCTGATTAATTAGCGTGCAAGTGGTTCAACCTGTGCAGCAGACATGGAGAACTTTGACTTCTGCTGAAACTAGTAAGCCAGTCACTGGTCTGCTGGGCTATTCATCTGCAATGCTTCTCTTTGATGCATTTTGTTGCACTTTCCCATTTACAACCCTACATATAAACTGAAGCCAACAGTAAAATACAGTGTATTCCCTATGCATTCTGGCCCTATACTGTATGATGAGAGCATAGAGGACCAAAAGCGATATATTTACCACATGTGCGTTTTAAGGAAGTCCAGCTCCACATCAGTAATACAATTACATTCTCACAATAACAGGAGATGTTCTATTGAGTTGTTAAATCCAAGCAGGCCAAGGCTGCACATCCATTTCCTGAATATGATGATAGGAGAAGCAATCAGAGGAGGATGATGACACATGCTGCACAGAATTAATTTCAAGGTTACCCTATACAGCTCATCAAGGCATCTTAATAAGCATGGGATTTTCAGTCCTTCAGTGATCTGAAAGGAAAGGCATCCACTGTGCCGTGCATGTCTAAGGGGGGCTGGTTGAGGAGAGGAATAGCCAGCCTGTGATGTTGGGGGGGCGGGGAGATTGGCCAAATTTTTTTCCTTTCTTTTCTTTTTTTTTGGCTGGACTGAAGACACATTTGCTCGGCAACGGAGGCGACACATTTCAACAAATCTTCGTTTACTGCTCTCAGTAAGGGATGCACAGCAGTGAGGCAGATATTATCTACGAAAATCATGATTATAGGGGCGTAAATGAGCGCTGGAGGGAGGTCACTGTTGCTGGCAGAGACAGGTGTCTGTCTAAAATAACGATTAAGATTATTTAAAAAAAAAAGAATTAAAACACAATCCTCCACACATCCTCCCTGAATCGGCGGTGAAATCGGTTCCATTCACAAAACCGTCTCCATTACGCGCTTTGATTCGTTTTATCCAACGAGACTCTTGACTTGATTAAGGTCCGAACTTGCCTCAGCAACAGACAATAGCTACACAGTCCCGTTTCCTCTTATTTCTCCCCCACAGCATCTGCAGGCACCATGCACACTTACCGCGCTGGGATGAAGCAGTATTCCAGAGAAAAGGCGAATCCATTAAAGAAAAGGAGGAGAAAACGGCGAAAGGAACCCGTGAGCACTCCCACTACTACTAGTACTACTACTCCATCGGTTCAGCAGAGCCGCCTCTCGCTCTCGGCTTGTGATGGAGATCACGCAGCGTGTGAGCGCATGAGGGTAGATGCTGTGCTTTGTCGGGGGGCGGGGACAAGACGCGTAGCCTACTCGGGCCCTGTGGAGCGTACATAATTCTGTGTAGGGACCTAGTGTTACAAGCAAGTCGGTTGTCTGGCCCTCATATGCCCAGCCAGTCTAACCTGTAGACCCCCAGATCCTGTAGTAACACGCCACAGTGTTTTTACCTTTCCTTGTCCCTGGTGGTTTCCTTTCTGCCTCGCTTCATATGGAGATTCACACATTCATAGTAGAGGAAGGGTGAATGGTTTGCTGAGTTGTGGTAGCTGCTTATTCTGAAGATTCATATTGTTACAATTTTAAACTGAATAAATTAATTATTATGATTTTACTCAAGATTTAGATCACTAGTTGCAAAAAAATCACCACTTAATAGATAAATATATTTTACAATAATAAAACATATAGGTCTACATATTGTTACATTTTCCAAAAATTAAAACATAATAAACCTTAAAGTTTATTTCTAGTGTGATCATACACTCATACATACTCAGGGTTAAGTTGCAGTGTGTAGGATTTAGTGGCATCTGGCTGTGAGGATGTAAATTGCAATCAACTGAATACCCAAGCATGTAGGAGAACCTACAGTGGCCACAAAATTCACAAAAAAATGTAAAAGGCCCTCTCTCTAGAGTCACTGTTTGGTTTGTCTGTTCTGGGCTACTGTACAAACATGGCGGTGCAACATGAAAGGCTCACTGTAAGAGGACCCGCTCCCTATGTAAATATAAAGGATTAATTCTAAGGAAATGAAAACACAACAGTTCTCATTTTCAGGTGAATGAAAATATACCTATGAATATTATATTCAATTCTTCCCTAAATTTTACAGACTGGTACTTTAAAAAAACAACTACAATGAGGTGTATGGATGACAAGCAAAACAATCATAATTTAGATCTAAATAGATTGATTTTTTAAATGTGTTTTCATTATTTATGGTTCTTTTTTTTCAGGCATAGACACCTTTATTTGATAGTTGCCAGACAGGAAACATGGGAGAGAGAGGAGACATGCAGTACAGGTCCGCCGGCCGGGATTCGAACCGGGGTCCACTGCGTACGTGGCATGCGCTCTAACCACTCGATCGCCTGCGCGCTGTGATTTATGATTCTAAGATATTTTGTCCAATTATCATGGCAGTAACTGTAAACTTTAAGCTAATGTAGAAATCTCTCCAAGTGCAGTTCTTCTGATGACCACTACACGGTGATCCCATGGAAAAGTCATGAACGACTGTATTGTTATTCAAGAAAATGAATCAAGAAAAAACAATTGCCTTTTAGATGCAGTTTATTTATTTTTAAGTAGGCATTTAAACTTAATATAACCTTTTCTGGTGTTTTAATGAGAATTTTCAACATTTTAAGAACTAGTAGGCTATGTAGGTTTTTGGCTGTCTTTACTTTATTGACAGGTGTGTCACAATTAGAGGGTGTTCAGACTGAAAACTGCCCGACTTTAAAACAACAAAAGCCATTACTTTACATTATATTTTGTGACTATGATGTAAACAGTAGAAATGTGGTGTTCCTGTTGCAAAGTACCAGGAATATGGGTTTGCATGTATTTGATTGTCCACCACAGTGTCTGGCCAGATGACGTTGCGTTGTGGTCCAGTAAAAGTTTAACCTAGTTCAACTTTTTTGCCAAGCAACTCCACTTGTGTTTTTTTGCTGGGGCCCTCTGTGTTGGTACCCATGCTGAATCAGTTGGTCCACTTTCTCACTCTGCCCAGTTTTCACACCAAGTGGGCAAAATATCAATCTTCTGGCTGCATTCTGGAAAAAAATTTGTGCCAAACCCAAATCTAGACTTCATAGATCCTTGGGTATGTCAATATCAACCTCCTCATGCTGTTTTTTTGTGGCACTGCTAATAAAAGTAGGTGGATTTGACCCAGGAACACTGACAATGAATGGGACCTAAACAACACATAGACGGCTCTATGCTATAATTACATAAACCTTTTTCAGATGCCAAATCAAACCACAATACAAATGGGTAACACACTAGGATTAATTTTCATTGTACCACACGCTCTTATATTGCACACCCACATGAGGATTTAAGGTCTATTCACTGTAAAACTAACCAAGTGTCATGTCTGTCTCCTTCATCATCTTCATTCAGTTGTTGCTCGACCTTATTGCATAACATATCTTGTCTCGAAGGAAAGCCTAAATCTACAGTCCCACCTCTGTGACCCAGCTAGTTGTAACATTAGCACTATGATTTTACTGCTGCCAAATCTGGGACAGGCATGTTGAAGTGAGACCAGGGTGCCCATCTCTGCTACAAGAGATTACTGAAGAAACACTGGTGTGTTCAGTGATCTAGATTCAGTGAGCACGCTACATTACACCCTGCACTCAGGCTCCCCCTCTTCCAATCCTCTGCTTTTTCAGCCAAGTTTTTTTTCACTGCTCCCCTCGTTTCTCATCTGTGGCCTTCAATCACATTAACCAAACTGAGCAGAAAAACTGAAATGACTGTAAAATCAAGAAATATGCTGTCAGCACAAGTTATAATTAACATCAGTGCAGTTCTGACGATGTGATGGATGCGTTTGGTTCCACATTTGGAACATTACACTGGATCTAAATGGGAGCAGTGGAAGCCTAAAAGAAGACAATCAAGCTTGTGATGATAGGGTTGCTGATATTGCAGATTATCGCAGGTGAATGGGAAAGAGTAGCACAATTTACAACTTTTAAATAACAGCTAATGTACTCTTGAGCCCTACATGTAATGGCTTAGAGGTTTGTGTAGTCAGTCTACTATCAACAGAAGACGGTGGTTGTCCGGGTCAGTGCTGAGGTGTGCTTGTGTGTAACTATTGCCGCTTTTCCACTACACAGTTCCAGCACGACTCGACTCGACTCGACTCTGTTTTTTTGGCGTTTCCACTAGGGATAGTACCTGGTACCTGGTACTTTTTTAGTACCTGCTCTGGTGAGGTTCCAAGCGAGCCGAGCCGATACTAAATGTGACGTCAACAGACTGCCGGCCACTGATTGGTCAGAAGAGTTGTCACTGGAAGAGTCATGAGCCGTCCCACACATCAATCAAACCCAGCATTTTTAAATACCGGCAACAGCGTTACAGCCATATGGCTCAATTTTCTTGTTTTGTGTGTGACAAAAAGCCACATACAGCAGGAAGTACACCATCGCCTCAATGTCCTCCACTGTTTATGTGTTTTGTGTCGCGTATAAAACAAAGTCATGGCAGTTTCGCGGAGCCGTGCTATGACGAACCTGCCCACGTTGAGTATGTACTTTTTTGTAATGGAAAAGGTCGTTCCTGGAACCGTACCGAGTCGAGTCGAGCCGAGTAGTACTAGAACTGTATAGTGGAAAAGCGCCATATGTGAATGTGAAGCAGGTTAGACACAAGAGAGCATTGACTTTCGGTAAACTCCACAGGCCTCAAGCCTCCCAGTTGTCACTTTAACTGACTAAGCAGACATCTGCCCTAACATCACAAAACTCAAATCATCTCAGTGGGACTGAAACCCTTCAAAAAATAGAACCATGTGAAACAAACTGCTCGACTGAGACTAGTCTTCTATATTAGACTTATATTTATGATTTAACACTTTAAAAAATCTGATAAAATTGGGATTTTTTTGACATGAGCCAACAACCCTTACTCTAGTAATTCTGCCTCTGACTCTTTGGCTTCTTTTCACTTCTGTCTACAGTAATGTTTTTCATGTCAGCACTGTTGAGATGCTCCAAGAGAGTGAGCAATATGAAACATCTATAGTGCAGAAAGCCAAATTCACTCTATTAATGTCTGTGTTTCATCAGGGAATTTTTTTTTTTTGGTGAGCTCTGATTCCCAAGATCCTCCCACTGGAATATATTTAGTGGGAAAGATATTCATACATTTGTATGTGTTTACAAATATTTTGATGGCACTGTCAGCAGAAACTATTTACTCATAGAAATGAAGGTGTTGTTCCTGTAGGGTTATTTATAGGACATGTCCTCTCTCTGGATGATATGCAGTTGGTCATTATCCCAAAGAATTCAATGAGATAAAGCTTACACAAGCTTTCACAAATCCTTTGAATTACCAACAGCTATGAGACACTCAAGAATATGAATGATAGCTGCCATGGCTGCAAGTGTGAAGCATGAAGGTCAAAACGGTTAAGCTGGTATTCTCAAAGACTTTGTAAAAAAAAGAGAATTAAGGGATCTTCTTTTAAACCGAGCATGGTTTATTGAGACGAAAAGACTTCCAGCATCTTTAAAAAAACAGCTGACTTCTCTGGTTTTTCTGCTCTACGGTCCTTTTAAAAGGTCAAGGCAAGAACTCATCCAGTCAGCTGCAGTCTTGGGGTGGGGGTTAAAAGGGCTTGTTGAAAAGAGAGAGGTCAGATGAGAGTCATTCAAACAAACAGTTGAGCCACACGTACACAAAGTCAGTATGGGGGCAGATGCAGAGTGAAAACATTTCAATGCATCTCAACTCTTCAAACATCAGGGTAGTAAGCCATGGTGGAAAACTGTCTCCTCCTCTCGTAAAGAATGGTTTCTCTCTATTATGACATGGTGAAGGCAGAATGATCATTTAACATAAAGAACAGTGTTGAAGAACAGAACTGTGCCTGAGAGAGACATATTTTTGAGAATTTCACCAAATTTGATTCTTATTACAGAGACCCTGGAGTCCCAAAAAAGTGATATTTTTTTTAAATCTTGTGCAAAGAAGTTATTATGCTGTTTGAACAAATTACAGAGTACATTTTGTACAAAAAAGACTGTACCTTGGGAAAAATACCCACTTGATTTGACAAATTGCGATTACAGAAACCTCACATTACTTTTGGATGAACTTCGAAATATATTTTAAAGCAGTGAAGCTTTTGTCTATCATCTCTGACACTGCATCTTTACATTGCACGAGGAGCAGATTTCCTCAGCACCAGTTTAGACAAGAGGAAGAATTACAGCAAAGCACAAATTGTTTCAGTGTGCACATGGGTATATGAGTGTTGCTTTAAGACAGACTGGAAAAAAGGTGAATGTGTCCTTTGGGCCTGCTGATATGAAGCAGATTTGTTACTGCAGAGCTTGCTTCCTCTGTCTTATATTTTTTAGATTTACTGGTACTTTTTAGATAACTTGGTAAGATGTGTGGGTTCACAGAAAGTTAAAATGAAAGAAAGTGTAAGTGAGTTTTTATCTGATCAGTGCTAAATGGGTGTTAATAATTTGCTCATATGATACCCCCTCCTGTGTACTCTGTGTATTACTAGATTTAATGCATTATCAGGAAATTCTAATCGATAGCACAAAATAGAGATACTAGTAAATATACTTTTTTCTTCACATTGAACCATTTACTCATTGGTGAATATAACTGTATTGCTATCTGCATTTTTCCTTAAGTCTCTCCTTAAATTATTTCATCTGACACAAGCAAAACAAAAGGAGTCCAATATTAAACTGAGCAGTATATGCAGGAGTCATTTGATTATCAGGCCTGTGTTGTAGATCCTTACTATGCTTGCCCTGGGGCACTACACAGAGAGAGAGAGAGGAATATCATTTGTCACAATATCACATAGCTTGTCAGCTCATACAGTGTACGCCTGGCATTATTCTCTCCAGCTGCCAGAAAAGCTTGACACAGACCTAACAATACCGTGTAGTGTTTCACCAGTATGATATGAGAGTAGAGCAAAGCATGTAGAGTAATGGTGTGGAGATGATGGAAGGGGCATACAATAGCAAGATTATGTTTTATTATTAACCAAATCTATTTATGAATAATGATATACCAAAGTCTATTAAGAGCTCAGTCTAAATATTTATAGGACTAATCTAGAGTTTAGATAAGAGGTTTTCAAAGTCTGAGCCTGTTGACATCCCCTCAAACAAAGCTCAATTCCTGCCTGTGGGATCATGATTATGTTATTCGATCCCATAGACCCTCAAATATTGAGCCAACATACCCTGATATTGCTGTTTGATATCCATCAGATTATACAAAATAAATAAAAAAGGTCTGTCTGAAGGCATTTATTAGTTTCTGACTGTACGAAAGTGGCGGAAAACACTAAAATTCCCCCAAACTACTGTATCTCTGAACTATCTCTTTAAGCAAATCTACACAATCTCCTTTTGATGACTAATGTAATATTCTTTCACCTCCTTTCACTGAGCCTCACCTGAAACTTTTTGGAGCCCCTGTCGGGAGGCCCACCTCCCACTTTGAAAACCTCTGCTTCAGTAGCTCATCTACCCACTCCTCAGTGGTGACTCACTTTTATATGATATTGGCTGGTCTCACAAAATCTTGTGAAATGAGCACATTGACTGAAAAATGTAATTAATATTTCACATGCATGAAAAGTAAGCAAACATTGTTTGATGGTGCGGAAAGGGCAACATAGAGAAAAGAAAAATATTGCAATGGGAATAAGGATGTGAAGGCAGGCGGGTAGAAACAATTACTGAGAAAGAGGAGTATTTACACACACATCATGGCTGTTGGAATTTATGAACAATGTGTTGTGATCTTCTATTTTAGTTTCTTACAACTGTGCATGGTTTTTTTCTAAGTGTACTAACCTATAACTGCACCTTTTAAAAACATTTTAGAAAAGATTAAGATTATGATTATTATATTTTATTTGCTTATGTTTAAAAAATAAATAAATTGGTATAATCAGTATTGCTTGGCTGTGCTTTGTTGCCTTATCTTGCTTGCATGGCTACATACCGATTATGGTTGCTGTATTATTACACTAATGTTTTGATGTTTACTATGGCTCTGCATGGCTTGTGCACCAGTCTTAAGAATGCTTATTTTGTTGCTATTGTCTTCATAACATCCTGTTGTCTTTTGTCTGTAATCACTTCATTGGTTCTAGAATATCTCACCAAAGATGGCTGTTGAAAATTAGCCAGTTGGCTAACAAAGGCACACTTACAGAAATGTTAATTCACATGTGATGTCCTTATTATTAATTAAATGAATTAAATGAAGAAAAATACTAGAAAAAATATTGCCTGTACACTGACTCTGAACCATAGCTTTATTTAGATAGACAATGTTTTCATAACAGTTGGTTTTTTACCAGTTTAGAATGGTTACCATGCCCATATACACTGTTCACAAACAATTTGGACGTGAACATCTAAACAATTAAAATTAAGATAGTAAACAGCCAATGACCATCTAATATTAATGGAGTATTACCTACAAAATCAGTGATGGTGGATTCTGTTGTTCAGACCTGCTTTTTATTTTCCCATGAATAAACCCTTTACAAAGCTGTTTTAGCTCCCTAAAATGAACACTAACCTTCAAATCTTGACAAAAGTCAATTACATAAAAATTACAAAAAATAACAATTGTGTTTTCATGTGACAAGTAAGTAAATGGTGTGTCCTTTTAATACTATTGCCACATAATCCAGTGGCAAAGAAAACGAGTCATCACATTACCCACTGTAGTATTCAGTGTTTCAGACTGTGTCCAATGATAGTCACACTCCAGATCTCCCCCTTCAGCAGTTTGCCAACCGCCACGACTCCTTCACTTTCTCCAGCTCTCAGTGAAGTGTCTCAGTGGGTTTCAAAAGACTCTTTTTGCACACTGTACTCTGTTTAAATAAGTGGCTGAATTTGTGCAACTATCTACTTATTGATGAAACTTCAGAGTCGCACTGAGACTGCTGTGCAAGCCTGTGTGTTTGTGTGTGTGCCCGTGTCTGTGTGTTATGTGTGTCTACGGCCCCATTATTCAAGAAGCTTATTGATCGGAGGGTGTTTGGTTTCTCGGCGGCTCCCAAGCGGTGGGCTCATTTCCATGGCAACGTAACAGGCTGGCCGTGAAGCACTGGCCTTGGCTGTAATCAATGTTGCTGGAGAGACTTCCAAACCTCCATTCACACACATACATGTGAACAGCACACACACAGACATATACACACAGCCTAAAGACCAGACAATGGAGAGGCTTTAAATGTGCTGCTGTCTGTTTTCCAGCACTACCCAGAGATTCCCCTTTTATTGTTGCTACTGGATGTAATGTATGCATTTAGAAAGCAGAGTACACTATCACCCACAGTGGCTTTACTCCATTTTATTCAACTGTGAAAGCTGTTGTGTTGACAGAGAGTAATGTACTGTAAATACAGCAACCAGCACAAAAGGAAATCACTTTGATGATGTGTTAATTATCTGCAGTTAGAGTTCTAAAATTTCTAAATTCTATGACAATTAAACAGAAAAAAGTCAGATACTACAGGGGTCTGCCCATGTTTGTTTTTTTTTACCCATCTGCCATGTGTTAAGATGCACCAGATTCATCATAATCTGTCATTTACATCTTTTACATTTTTAGAGGAAGAAAGGAAACTGCAGCACATGAGGTCAAAGCTGTTATAGTCTTCTGTGTTAATAAAGAAATACAACAAGCCAGATGGCCAGTTTGTGACCAGTTATAACCAACTGGATTGATTTTGATCACACTTTTGAGATGAGTTGTTCATTCTCGTAAAACTTTTAATTTAGCTTTGTTCATTGAAGCCCATTACACAATTAATTACTCACAAGTGTGCAAGACTTTCACTCTTTATCACAGGATAAATCAGTTTGAGGCTACCGATGTGCTGATGTTGCAAGAGAAATTTTACATTTATGTAACTGAAACAGGGAAGTAAATACACCACAGAAGCAGTGACAAAACCTTTGTATCACTAACAATGGTAAGGAAATGTTATTATGTGCATTTTTACTTGGCACATTTGAAATTATAAGCGAGTGTGTATGACTGTGCATACAAAATTGTGGACCTTAAAAGGTCAAAACCCAAACTTTTTAGCACCTTTGTGACATTAATCTGTTCAGACAATATTTCCTTGATATAAATATATATTTTAATTATTTTAATGCAATGTTTTTGTCACATTATAACTATAATTGTAGACTAAGTGGTCTCAAACATGTCAAGTCTTCACATTGAAGGAAGTAAAACCAAGACAAAAATAACCTTAGGCTAAACTTCACTGAAACATTCAGTGTCATCTTAACCAAATTAACTTGAGCCTGCATTAGATATTAAGATATGTTGGCCACTTAGAGCAAGCAGGAACAAGCTGTAAGGCAAGACAAGCTTATTTTAACAGTATCTTACAACAACAAAGTTTTATTTAAAACATTTTTATGCAAAATGCTTTACATAAAACATGAAATGGATTAAGATACAAAAACAAGACACATAAAAAAGACACTATTTAAAAGAGGTAAATAAAAGAGAAGGTAAAAATGAGAACTGAAAATGAGAGATAAAACAGGAGAATAAAAATGATAGTGCAGCCATGGTGCAGAGTGATATATGAATGGTCTCACATTTAAACAAACTGATCTTATAAAGCTGATATGGGGAACATGTTAGCAAACAGTTGCTTATTTAAAAAATCCAGCAGACACAGAACACAATTGTAATTTATTTTCAGTTGTGTTTTTGTCCATCTGACAAATACAAGTCCAATATGCTCCTTGTAGCTCTGGTTTTGGTCTCCACCAGCTCATGGGGGAAATGTCTTGGTTTTTTTTTCCAAAACAGAAAAATGTCAGGCTGTAAAACCAAAACAATGAGGTGGAAGATGTTAAATTACCACATAGAGTTGAGGAGAACTGTAAAATTGAGTCACTATGAGCAATATCTTTCACAATAAATGTAATCATTTGATATATTTTTTACTATAAAATATTTATTATAGCAGCTATAATTAACCTTTCAACATAAAATATGCGTACTGCATAAAATACAAACTGTGAAGTGAATTGATTAAAAGGAATTCCAATTTGCCTGAAATCCAATCAAATATATTCATCTATATCCATTCATTCAATACACATTTTCATGCATATTGCTTCACTGAGATTTTCATTATGCCTAACTATTTCTCTGATAAGAAAGTTCACACACATACACACTGGGTTCAATTGTCGAAAAAAAACCCAACAACAACAAAGAAATGCGTCCGCACACAGCTTGTATTGTGTAGGAGTCATGCTGATCTGCTGCTATAAATAACTTGGCTCGGGAGGTTGTCGTGGCAACCAACAAACTGATGCCAGGGTGGGAACGCTCAGCTCCTTGGAGAGAAAAGCACATTCAACGTAGGGACGAGCAGGGGGAAAAAGGGAACATGTAAAGGAGAGGGGAGAGATTGGGAGGAAAAGGGAGGACAGAAAAGATGAACAAATCCTTGGAGATGAAGGGGCAAAGATCAATGTACAGAAGAGACAGAGGAGAGAGGACACAAAATAAAACCAAAAGATGATGGACAAGTGGAGAAGGGAGGATGTACAGTAAGTGATTCGACAGGAGAAGACAGGATTAAAATGGACAGAGTGGATAGAGAAAAACAGACGGAAAATAAGAAGACATGGTGAAATGCTATGGAAGAGCTATGGAAAACCAAATAAAGAGTAAAACAAGAGAAAGAGGATGAAAATGAGGATTGGAAGAAGATCAAGGAGGAATGAGAGCAAGAAATTGGGATGGGAAGAGAGAACGAAAGAGGAGAAAATGGGACACAAATAAGTTAAGAAGAGAAGGGAGGAGTAAAAGAGGATAAACAATAGGGTGAGGAGGATGGAGATGCGGAGGAAAAGAATAGGAAGCACGGAGAGAGAAGGTGAGAGGAGAGGAGAAGGATGGGTGAAAGAGAACAGGGAAGAAGAGGATTAAGGAGTGAAGCAAGGAGTTAAGAATGAAAAACAACTGGAGGGGACGGGGTTAGAGAAGACAGGATGGAGAAATGACAGAGAAGAAGATTAAGGACATATGTAAGTAAATAGCTGGAGAGGAAGAGGACGATTGAAGAAAGACAGTTGTGAGAATGGAGAAGAAGATGAGGAAAGATGAAAGAATAAACTGATAAAAGAGGAGAGAGGGAAATGTGAGAGTGGAAAGACATATGTGGACATTGCACACCACCACATAGTTTTGGCCTGTGGCTGTTTCTTCTAACTAGTCCACTTTAGTTCCAGTTAAAGAAATAATCTGCGTTTTCACCGCAGGAACCTTCCCCGGGGAGGAACCAGCAGAAGAACGGGGGTCTGAATAAAATTCCAGGGAGACTGTTTTACTCCCCAAATAGTCACTGCTTGGGTGGTTTGTACTTGTGTACTATTTCATCCAATAGACATTTTTGGAAATAGCGCTTTCGTTGCTTTCTAGCTGAGAGTTAGATGAAAAGGCAGATACCACTCATATCATATCTAAAGCAAGGAGATGGTTAGCTTAGCATAAAAACTGGAAACGGGGGAAAAAATTTAGCCTGGCTCTGTCCCAAGTTTGCAAAGTACCAGCACCACATCTCACTAATTAAAATCTTATTTGTTTAATCTGTAAACATACTGAAGAGTAAAAATGACAAGTTGCTGATCTATGGGGGGTTTATGGGGGTTTATCTTGGCCATGAGCAGTGAATTAAGTCTCCACAGTTATAACAAGACTCCAGAAAGTCACTGCTCCCAGCCAAGAAAGAGTCTTCCCCCTATCTAACTCTGCAACAAAGTGAATACGTTCCCCAAAATGCTAGTTGTAGAAAATTTGGTAGTGCAGCAAAGTGTCTCTGCCCTTGTGAGCTTAGCTGGACTGGAGTCTGTTATACTAGCATGTTAATGTCTGTGGTTTGGGCTCAAATGTCAAAATCGACTCTTGAAAAGGCAAAATAAATGACAGCCAATAGACAAAACCTTTACTTTTAGGGTTCCCATGGACTCATCAGGTGCAGAATAATGTCATCATCATGCCACTTCCTTCAAATAAAAAAAAATATGAGGGGAAAATATTCACCGACATGTTTATTTTATCCAAACCATGCTGAAAAACATGATCTGCACATACTAACAAGAGGCTCAATCCCGCATTATAACCCCTCATACTCCTCCCCTCGACTGGCCGGGCAGGACAGATGCTGGTGCTGACCTAGACTGCCGTCTGCCTCTTCCTCGCACTGATACAACGGCTGTCTGGTTTAATATGTGGCATGCCGCTGTGTGAACAGACACTAATGCTGACATAAAGCTTTAACAGGATCACAGGGAGATGAGGGGGGTGGGTCACAGCTGGGATGCGAAAAGGGTGCAGAGGGCAGAGCTGATGTGCAAGAGGGGGCGATAGGGGAGAGGGAGATGTTCAAATGAGTGGGGAAAATCAGAGAGGAGGGGTTAAATGGGAAGCGAAAGGGCAGGGATATGGGGCAGTTGAAGAAAGGTGCAGGGAGAGATGCAAGGAGACGAGTGAGTGGAATGATGGAAAAAGCACAGACTGGGGACCTTCAGGGAGGACGTGGGCTTAAAGAAGATAGAGAAGGGGGTGCAGGGGAGGATTAGTGAGACAAGACAAGCCCAGTGGTGCAGAGGGAGTGGGAGCTTTTCATCTGCATCAGCCATAAATCTTCACACCCATTCTATGATATTTTCCTGTCCTGCTTGCTTCTGAGTTTATCTGCTCGATTATAAACCCAACTGGCAGAGAATCATCTTTGTTCATCAGTTTCTTGCTATTTCTCAGCTTCTTGTTCTCCATATCTCTCTCTCTCTCTTTCTTTCTCAGTTGAAGACAGTGAAGGACAATTTCCCCAGAGATATCCCAGAAGAACGAAACCCTCCAGAGTGTTGTGGTAAAGGAACGATCCTCTTTCTTACAGCGCAAGACACAAATAAAATCAAATGGAAAGCCATGTTGGTGTATATCCAACTTTTCAAATGTTTCCCACACACAATGTGAGTAGGAAGGCAGAACGTAATTAAATCATACATTTCAAACTGCCCATTGGTTGCTGCACTTGAACTACACTCAGTATATGAGAGGATTCAATTCAGAAGAACAATGCAGTCTAGATTATAATTTTTCTGCATCACAGTCCTTGAGGAAGATTCTCAGTGTTCAAAGTGAAACAGGACCTTCTACTTTCCCTCAAAGCAAAAGAAAAGTAGCATGCTTCCAACAACAGTAATTGTAATTTCAGCCCGTTGACACATTTACTAAACACGTTTAATTACAGATTTGGGAAAGAAATTAATAATTCATGCGTAAAAGAAACAGAATGGGAGCCCAGTCTCATTCATTCTCCGGTATTACACAAATTGTGTACAATAAGTGCACAGCTTGGCAAAACAGAGTGGCCCAGTTTTTATGTTCAAAATGAGGCTGCTACAAATTAAAAGCCAGCGATTTTAAAACACCAGTAACATGATGATCAGAGTGGGATTACCTCATCAGGCCACTAAAGAAGTACACTTTAAAGTCTTAATATTTCTACTTTCTACACCTTTTACACGCAAATGACTGGAGGTAAAAAGTGAAGTCGAGGTAAAGGATGACACCTGCTGAATATAAATAGTCCACTCAGCCCAGCTTTCCTATTGCAGATCTAAAACATGCTGAGCAGTGAAGATGATCAGACGTCATCTGTTGAGGTGAATGATTCGATCTGAAAGGGAGCAGATGTTCTCTGAGGAGCGTAGGAAGCATGAATAGGGTTATGATGTCATCAAAGGGTGGTTTTAAATAGTTGTCATGGCAATTTTAATTAAACTATACACTTTAGGTTGTATATATACTAATTGACACACTCACTTCGAAAAAAAACTTTTTCAGGTTTTTTTGACTTTCTCTGATTGAATTCATTCTCAGATTGGTGACACAACATTAAAGGATTTTTTTTATCTTAGCCTAAATAATTAATGTTGTAGTTGTCTACACTCTGCACCAATGTGAAACTACAAAATTTAAATTCTCCTCTTGATAAATTCACATCTTATACTGTACATCGTATCCAAACCTCAGGCAGTTTAATAATAATTCTAATCTCATCTTTAAAACCTGAAGTCTGACCCAAAATAACTCCTTAAAAATGTGACGAGCGGCAAGATGTCCTCAAAATGTAAATTTTCTTAAGGTTGGCCGACATTGTTTGGACACTGTCTTGTTACACACATGCACAAACTATATAAATAAGCACACACTGTCACACACTTCAGTGCAATTTCATACACAGGCCTTGGGGGGTCGTCTTAAAAAATTCTGTACCGTGGAGTCTGACCTAAACAATGATAGGATTACACAAACACACACAGTATGCAAATTGTATACACACAGAGACATGGCACATACACACAAAGGTGAGTTGGCTGCCTATTTGTGTGATTAAATCAGTGCTGTAAGGTGGAGTGGGCAGCATTCATCTCCATTAGAGATGGCGAGTGCTGAAAGCTTATGAAGGCACCGTGACTCAACTCAGACACACACACACACACACACACTCACACACACACACACACACACACACACACACACACACACACACACACACACACACACACACACACACACACACACACAAACACACACTGGCACACACTGGCACACACTGGCACACTGGGGACACAGAGAAACAAACACATTAGTAATGGAGTTTGCTCAGGGCACTGAGGTGTCTAACAGAGAAATCTAAAAAATGTGAAAACATCGAAATAGTCTGATACTTTATATTTTGTGGATTAAGTTTAATTAAATTCTGCCATGCAAATGCACAAAATGAGCAACACAGAGGATCCGAACTGTGAACATTACAAAACAAAACTATCCTTCACACCAAATAGCAATTTATTGCCAGCTAAAGCAGAAATGTGCTGCCCATGAGGATAAATAATGTAGACTTACATCTTCAGGAGATAAATAATACAGCATACAATCTTTTGT
Source organism: Scomber scombrus (assembly GCF_963691925.1). Taxonomy (NCBI): domain Eukaryota; kingdom Metazoa; phylum Chordata; class Actinopteri; order Scombriformes; family Scombridae; genus Scomber; species Scomber scombrus. The sequence continues at coordinate 21,164,111 of NC_084984.1, forward strand.
TTCCTCCTCACCAACCTCTTTCAGCATCTACAACCTTTTCACATCTTCCTCTTCTATAATGTTTTGTCACCTCTCCTCCCCTCACAGAGTGTCACAGGTCAGTGAATACAGCACAAGTACAAATGTGTGTGCAAATCTAAATGCCACCCGTCTGTGCATAAATATATTCCATTCTGCAAGATTCATGTGTCACAGAACAGACTAGCATAAAATAGACACAATATAATAAAATGTCTCCTCAGCTTATATTGTTGTTAGTTCTGATGCTGATTCACCCTGCAAAGGTCACCGTTGTCTCGCCAATACAATCTTGTCACCGTAAATGCAGTGAACTGATGTGAACATAATGTTTAATTGTAGCACTTATTTGTTCTGTTTAGTTCAGGCAATGCTGCTGACATTATAAATGTCATCTCTGAAGTAATTACATTACCAGAATATGAGAGCGGTGTAACATAATATGCATGGCTTGAAGTGACATTGCTGTTCTGGTGATGCCACTGAATTACAGTAACTCCATCCGCTACGATAAATCAGCAAAATACAGTTATTGTCCAGACTTATCGTATGACATTTAGCCTTGCAAAGAAAGACCACAGCTTTACCCATCCAAGAAGTATGTGAAAAGAAATGTTCAGGACCAATTAATAAACTGGAGGGGTTTAAGGTGATGTTGTAACTCACCTTTTGTAATAACCCAGTGAACAACTGTTCAAACAAAGTGTTTCAGATATTAAATGAAACATGATTCTGATCTTATTTGGCTTCATTCTGTCAACAAAAACTTTCTGGCAGTCTTTTTTATTGTAGCATTATAAAGTATGACAGTTATTGCATTGGTAGCTAACTGAACACACATTAACTGCCATCTGATTTGACAATGGTTTAACTTTTATAGCATGGCACTTTATCAGGTTGGCACTTTTTCCGCTGCTTTCCGTGTGGCCATGGCAATGACGGGAACCACTCAGGAACAATGCAGAAGCTAATTTTACTATTATGAGTATCCTGAACTATAAATCCTTTCACCGGCAGTAAAGCTCATGAGATTAGAGCAGGTCGATAGCACCGGCCAAAATTCAAAATATAAAACGCTACTGTCATTAAACATCTGCCTTTTAAGCTCTTTTACTGTGACTGTGATGTTATTATGCTCAAAGATAAATGTGACATCACACTGTCCACTCTACTTTGTCTGCATCCCTTTAACATGTTTACGGCCTGATTCATGAATTAGGATGAGTCTCTGTTAGCACTGTGACATCATCATGCTTCATTTTAGTGATTGTTGCTCACACAGTGTCACACTGATCCATTTTAAAACATGAAAATACTTGTTTTATTATATAGACTTAATGCAATTAAAAATAAACCCATCAAACCTCTGAAATTTCTCTTTTTTAAAATAATCCTTTGAAGATGAGCCGTGCAACAGAAAGATGGTGCACTGGATTATAATTATAGTTTCCTCCAAGGCCTTGTTTTTTGCCACCATTTTCCCTAAAGCAACCAAAGACAACTTCCTAGATTTGTAATTGGTTTTTAGAAATGATTTTAAACCTCACTTTACAGGAAAGAGTTCAACAGAAAAGACAGAAAGGAATTTAGACAGAAGTACAGTAGATGAACAAGTCACTTATCAAGCCCAGAAACATATTGCTACATGATGTTATGTTTATTTTGTGACTAAATTATTACAAGATCCCTGATTTTGCAACTCCGCAGCAAATGTTACATGATTGAGCACATGTGGGAACACGTGGAAACACATTATAATCATGCAACGGCTGTGATGTAAGAGGAATGTCATGATGAAAAAGTTAAAACATCTCATGATGCAGTGTAGCACAGTTTTGAATAAATCTGATTGAATGAGTTCAGGGTGAGACATGCAAGTCAGTACACTACTGTACAGAAACCACTATATGACATCAAACCCTTCTGACATCAAATGATCACAAATAAGACAATTTTCATATTTTTTATCAAATCCTATTTAGGCTGAAATATGAATTATCATTCTGAAAAGGCTTTGGAAGTAAAGGGAGACAGTACACAGTGAATTTCTTTGTCTGTGAGAATTAATGACAACAAGAAGGAAAGAGTGGGAGGTGCAGCCTAAATAAAGGATTGTGAATCTGAGAAGAAAGGAGAGCAGATGAAATTAACTAGATATGAAGGCAAAGGAGACTGAAAAAGAGAAAAAGGAAGAAGGATTATGCGGGCAGCAAAGAAGAGGTATTACGAAACCATATTTTTTCAGCTGTGGCCTTGGGCAATAACGTGAATCTATTAGGTGTAACACACAAGTTTGGTCAGCCAACTGAAGAGCACAAAGAGGCAGAGAGACTTATATATACATATGCATTAGTAGCAATCTCCAACACAAACTCGCATTGTGTCAAACAAATAATCATCACATACATCAAGGCTGCAGCAGTCCCCCGTCTTGCAAACCACTTCCCGAGAATACATTTTCATAAAGAGCAAACATGAAAGCCAGCTGGGGAATCAAGCATTTACCCCGAGGTTTCCCACAACATTTAGTTTAACCTTTCTTTACGACGGATGTGTGGACTGAACACCCTTGTTGAGGCTATAAACAGACAAATAAATAAATATATTCACACATGTTAGCTCAGTGTTTTCAGCTCACAGTTCCATGAATATGCAGCAGTATTGAACACTGGATGAAGATTTCAAACATTGTGGCCCAATTATTATATTCATTCTAATGATGGATTAGTGTGGCAAAAACTCACTCTGGATCCCGAGGTGCCCTGTGATCTGCAGTTTTGAGTGGGGTCATTATGCCAATTAAAGTACCAAAAGTGCTGCTCCTATGGGATTGGTGCACAGCAGATAACTGTAAGGTGGAGCAGGGCACCAGTGAATACAATAAAAATGGTGCCATTCCCAGAAATTGATTCAAACTTCAAGATATTTAAGAGTTCTAATCGATGAGTTGATGAAGTGAGAAATTATTTTTTCCACTTGGTTATACCCACCTCAGTTGGATTGTCACATTTCAAAGGAGACGTATTGATTGTTCGCTAAATCCCTCCTCTTAGCACACGGCAGGTGTATCAAGTTTTGAACTTATCTAAAAGTGGCGTGCTTAAGGCTTTAGACAGAGTAATACTCTGTAAAGAGTTTAGAAAGTCTTTTTTTTTTTTAAAGCCTTCCTAAAACTAAAAACACAAGCGCAAAAATGTAAAGAATGGGTTAAATACTGTGCTTGTCTGCTCTAATGTTAGCTACAAACATTAGCATGCCTGTCTGGCTAACTAACCTACCTGCAGCAGTAACTGAGTGGTACTTCCAACCGCAAGGAGTATTTTATACTACATTACTTCATGGAGTAACGATAGATTAAAACAACAACAAAAAAAATTCACTGTAAGTCTTTCAAAATAAAAAAGGAGCTAAACTAAGAGTCCAAATACAGATAGCCCTGGCAGGATATGACACAGATCATACCTTGTTTTCCATAGTATTTGAATTATTAACTCAGCTAACTGGCTAATTGTAGACTGTAGTAGTAGTGTGCGCTGAATGTATTTATACCTCTACAGCAGCAGGGGCGGGTTTATGCTCCGGTGTGTAACCGTGCTATTTAGATTTTCAGACCCGCCCATTAAATCCAGACACACAAATCTTGAAACACAGTTTGTGAAGGCTAGCTCCACAATTCAAATCTAAATGGTTGAAATGCTTTTTACACCTTTTTTAGAAATACATTTATGACCTATTTAATGTGTTTAGAAGAAAATGTCTGAATTCACTTTACAGTCTTTAAGTTCTACACTGCAATACAAGAACAATTGTGCCTGACATGCATTTTTTAGGTCTTTCAAACACACATGCATATATGTATGTAGCAGGTACATATTCAAGCCCCTTTTACAGGGTTCCCATTTTAAAATAATCACTTACATTTTGTTTTGGGGTTTTAGAGACTCTTAAAGACCATGAGGGATGTCACATGAGACAACAACCAGTGTGCTAGGGGGTGAGATGCTTGGCTGACCTGTGGACTTTGACAGACAGTGTCACAGGGCTGATTGAGCTGCTGATCCACTGAGTGTGTCAGTCTAGTGTACTTTTAGAGCAGGAAGAGAATTTAACCGACTTAATGCATTTAGCTGCATGTGTGAGTGAGTAAGTAAGGGAAGGGGGAGTGTTTATGGTTATGGGTCCAGCGGGGCATAGGGGAGCTTTCAGGTGAGACGGTGCCAGAGTATGGCATCAATTTACCTTCTATAGCACACATGTTTGTATTTCTATACTTGTGAGGACCTTTGTTGACATTATCAATTTCCTAATCTCATCACATCTAATATATGCCGCCACTTGGAATATCTTTGCATGATTTACAGTTTTAAAATAAAAACGTATTTATCTTATACTGGTACCCATCAATTCAGCCACTGTCTGCAGCCCACTCTGTTCTGATTGGCCAGGAAGGCAACGTAAACAAACAGTAATATAATTATTCTTCTCGTTCTTTGATAATTAAAATGCTTTTGACTTTTAGGGAGCATTTTTTCATATGTTCATCTCATGTTTTGAACCATGTTCAACATAAATATCCAACATCATTATAATATGTTATTCCCTTTAACTGAAACCTAAATCCTCAACGCTACAGTAATACCAAGTCTTAACCCTCAAACCGCTCAAAGTGAGGACTGTGCAAAACGTCACCACTTCCCTAAAATGTGCTCATGCTCAACAACCTCACAAAGATAGAGGTAAAATAGCACACACAAACACATACACACACAAAAGACTGCATTCACAAGCTTTTCTCTCTTTAAGTGTCCTGCTGGGTCCAACTAGTTTCTCTTCCACAGCACTATTTTAATATCATCCTATTACTAAACACACACACACATATTCCTAGGGGAATTAGGAGCCATTAATTAGAATATTGCTGTTGTAGTTGTGACTGGGTTGCACATTTTACTAAACCAATCACATCTCTCAGTTGATAAACACCACCACAGCACTACTGATGCCATGGAACCCTATAACACTGTGAGTGTGTGCATGCTCATGTTGGTGTGTGTGTGACATAGTATGCATGCTTTGTCTTCTTGTGGACGCATTGTGTGCATGTGTGTGTGCAGGCATGCAGTGGTGTGCTGCTCTCCATTTTAATGGCAATTCCGACAGAGCCTTTCCCATCTCCCCGTCACCATGGCAACCGAGTGGGGAAGCGGCCACGTTTGTCCCGGGGGCCCTGGCCTTCTTTTGCGTGCCACAGCTGCGCACACACATGTACACACACACACACACACACACACACACACACACACACACACACACACACACACACACACACACACACACACACACATACACACACACACACACACACACACACACACACACACACACACACACTCACGTGCACACATACCAGGATGCACATACTTACCTAAACAGACCTGCAAAAATCACAATTACAAATGCATTAAACACACACAAAACAAACATTTACTCTATTTTTACTATGCACACATACACATTGCATGGACACACACTGCTACATACTGCATGCGCTCGCAGCACCGCCCCTCCACCCTTTGAGTCCAGGGTTTTCCATGAAATTATTCCAGCACGCCTCCCCCTCCTCCAAACCATTGCTTGGGATTTCCCATTTAACAGGGTTTTCCCAACTGTTCCTCCCTTTACAGAAAGCTCTATAACATCTCTCTCACACACATATACATTTTCCTAAAGTGGGCAATTAGTGTGATCTTTGTGTGTGTCTACTGAAGCTGGCTGGCTAGTCAATGGACTGCAATGAAAAATGAACACCAACCTTTCTGATCTTTTATTCACACTCCTAATAGATGGGAAAATGTTGAACGCAGCTGGACATCTCAGCCTCGCACAGCCAGGCCAAAAGTCACAAGTTCAGTTTTCGCTGGGAGCCTCGAGCCTGAAAAAAACATCCGCAGGAATTGGTTGAGACCAGCAGCTGGAGCTGAAGCAGTGAACTGTGGAGGATGGTTTAAATGACAATTTAACTCGAAACCTCTTGAAACTGTTGAACCATGAGAACAATCATTTACACTGGGCATTGTAGATATACAATGAAGCCTTATTCTGTAACTGTGTAACTTATTTAGAAACATATTCAAAAACAACATTTTGTTTGATCATTTTAGAGACATTTTATGAGAACAACTGTTCTGATTTTACACTATGAGACCAATGACAGCCCTGTTATGAATTCAACCAAGCATGTTAATATCTCACTTGTCAAACATAGCGTAAGAGCATATCAATAAAGTGTGCTTTTTTAAAGAAAATGTCTATTTATCATAACAAGCAACCTGCGTAAAAGCAGTGGCATTTGTAGGCATAAATCATTTGTATATGATATGTTTCAGAAAGAAGAGATATGACACAGAATCTTCACTTTTTTACTAAATAGAAATATTTCAGTTTGAAGTGACAAACACAAACTAAAGACAAATGTGAAAACCTTACCCATAAACTGCACTGTACTTACAGTCCAAATTAGACAATGATGAGAATTTTATAAAAAAAATATCCCTTTGAGTTCATAACATCACCTGTCTTTAACATACAAAACAAACCCCATAAAATGTGTTAAATATTAAATGTTGTGTATCTCAAACTGTCGCAGAGGGGGTTGTGAGCTCAGGGAAGTCTGTGTCCAGCTCACACAGATTTGAGCAGAGCCACACTGTCAAACTAAACTATATCACTGCAATATATGGTTAGAACCCTGACTAGAGTGTCCTGACTATTGCTCATTTCATTTACCAGAACTCTCTATGTAGGTTCTATGTTGGAATATATAATCACTACATTTGGTGTAATAGTCTACATGTTCTGAATCGCATCTGATAAGTGTTGGGATAATTGCCAAAGATGGTAGACTTCTTAGTTACAGATGTGTAGAATTGTTGATACATACAATTCAGTTTTCATACCACTCTAACTTCTGTTTCACTTTCATCTGTAAGACGAAAGGGTCCATTTTTGTTTTGAAATTGCAGTTTAATTAAACCTTTTTAAAATGATTTGGGTAGTGTGTGGAAACATGACCATTTTGCTCAGCTTATGAAAGTCAAACAACTGTGCTATAAATTCTGACGACCTCCTGCCACCCTTATGTCACACGCTGTCAATTAATCCAGTGCTGTTTGTCACTGTCAATTGATTGGACTGGGCCTAAAAACAAGTGATTAGACTGGCAGCAAGATTTACCTGCTTCTGTTGCTCCAGCTGTACTGCAGATGAGACAACAGAGCACTGTTTAATTTTTCATTTGTTTTAATGACTTTGCACTGACAAGAAGGATGTCATCATCCTTCATCTTCCCCCAAATCCTGCCCAGGATGTTAATGAATTGTTTATCACAACCATTGAGGCGAATACACGCACTGTATTTTCTCAACTGAAGTGGGTCAGACAGCTGTACTTCTTTTTGGCTGTATCAAAGTTTAGTAGTGTTGTGCTAACTGGTGTTCTGGACAAAAATCCCAAGTATGGCATAGTAGGACAGCTCAAGCTTAGACATTGGTTATACGCTACTGTGAAGTTAGTGCTAAAACTTCATAAGAGTATATGTTAATCTGTTACAGTAGTAGATTTAGAATTAGTATAATCTGATTTGCACAGTGAAAGTTAAATCAATCTTTCTGCAGCAGAGCGCTATGCTGAATATAAAAAAGCCCTAAAAGTCGCTAATTAATCTATTATATGTTAGATTACTTTCTTTTCAAACTGTACACACATTTTGGGCAATATAAATTACATATAAATTAATTAATTACATATAAATGACAAAAAGAAGCATTCAAGATGATAAAAATACAATATAGGTCTGTTTAAGTGCGTCTTTAAAGGAACAAAAAGTCACATTTATTGCAACATAAGGAAGGACTTTTATAGAGTGGCTGAGCAGGATTCATGCAGTATAGTAATATCAGGGTGAAATGTCTACATTTTTAAACTGAAGACCTGAATAATTGATGTCACATAAAAAACACAGTGTAGTTGTGTGAGAAGTTTGTGTCAAAAATTAAAACTAATCAACACCTTTTCACCTATTTATAGCTGTTTTTGTCCTCCATTCACTGATGTAAGATGTCAGAAATAAGCTGTAGTAAAACATTTTTGGAGAACCCCTGAAGTGGGTCAGAGTAAATCCCAGTTGTGGTTTCTGTGGTATCGCCAGCTTATCTAAACTGACAGACTTTCTGGATCAACAACTGAAACCCACTGTGGCAGAAAGCATCACCCAATGTCTGTTTCATCTAGGCGTGTGTGCCTGTCTGTGTGTCTATCTGAATATGCAGGACACAGACCCGACAGTACTGCTGTAAAGAGACAGGCAACTGGATTTGTATGTTTGCTGACACCAATGAAATATGGTTTTCAGGACCTCACATATGATGCAGAAACTTGCAAAATATGGAATAAACAGACTAATCACTGAGTGTCATCTGTTTTCAAGCCAAAACTGAAGAGTCGTGAGAATCATTGCAGGGAGATCAGGTCCTTTAAAGTGTATATTTCTCATTAAAGAGTTTATGCAGTTTTCAGTCACTGTTTATTTTCTATTATTCAGGTCAATTTCTAAGGCTGAAAAAACCTTTAATTAAGTAAAAAACACTGGATTGTGTCTTACTCCTTCCTTCCTGAAGTTGACTCCACTAAGACACACTTTCTTTTACTGTATCAATTTAGCCATATACATAGTTATAGATGAATAATCTAGAGAATACAAAAAAAATCTTAAAATACTGTAGGTTATGGCTGACAGTTGCACTGATCTTCTAAAACCCTTAAAATATGCAAATATTTTACCACCACTTAAAAATCCAACGGACAGTGCCCTCTACTGGGGTTCTTCTGACTGTGCAACTATGCTCAGAGTCGCTGTATTATTCTGTATTTATTTATTATGCACTGGTTCTGCAGACAATTTATTCAACAGTAAGATGCAAGCTGCATTATTTAATATGTAAAATATTTGAGAATCCAAGCAGAGTCCTAAATTAAGACAGCTAACCTCACGTTTGGGGACTTTTATATCAGACTCAAATTGTTATTCCAAGCAGATTTTATTTGTATATCTTAAAATATATGTCAAGAGGGATCTTTAAGAATCACACCTGATATTTATAATCATTTAATATCAATGATCTTACAAGACATACAGCAGGGTTCTTGCGGTCTGTCCTGTATCTATTTTGTTATTACCACAAGAAGACGCCTGTCAGAAATTTTCAAATGGCTTTATAAATCCAAAAGATGGCAGTATAGTCCATACTTTTAAAAATGACATTAACCACTATCATTATCACAGTCATTATTATCAGGTATAAGGTATGACATACTTTGCATGTGGTCCACTATACCAGGTCTGATAAACATAACCAACATTAAGTCACTTTGATTCTAATGTTAATCAAATTTGAATCTATGTGTACATATAAGGAGTTATTTAGTTCTTTAACAGTTCAAAAACAGTAGAAGTTTTAGTGTTAACCCTGAACAATCAGTTATGTGCATGACATCATTTCAGTCTGCAGTGCTCTGCATGTGATCAAGAAACTATTTCAGCTCACTGGTGTGTAATGATGCATGAATTCAGCTGCATATGATTAGTTATTGTAATCTGAACTTAAAACATATTACACAACAGGTTGCATGTTCTCAGCAGTATGACTGATCCAAGACACTCATCATTAACTGAAAACTTTCATAACACGCAACCTGCAGGGGAGGGAGGGAGGGAGGGAGAGAGAGAGATAGGAGGGCAGAGACTGCATGTGTGATGCCCATTTAAGGTCACTACCTAAACCTGAAGTGCAGCCTGAAAATAACTGGCATACCATGCAATATGATAACCATGGAGTCAACAGGAATTGTCAGGAGGGGAAAGAGAGATAGAAGGAGGAGGGAGCAGAGAGAAGACAGATATGTTGAGAAGAAACTGTCTCCAAATGTGCGACAGTCAGGAATGTGAAACATCTTGGAAGTTTAAGTGATGTGACTTTAACATTGTCCTTTGAGCCTGGACATGAGATGTAGTCCACTATATTTGTTGGCAGTTTGGAGCATTCACATTAATGAATACTTCCTTCCATCCAAACTAGGTTTAACTTAATTCTTACACCATGGAAAACTTTGCAATCAGCTGTATTGAACATATCATATCAATTTTCATCTTCTCCATTATTGTCAATCTACCTGCTTGTATTTAGAAATTCTTATTTAGAAATGCCTGATTAATCTATGAACATGATGAAAATATAAACACACTTAGTATTGCAGCTCTGCTCTGTATTTAGTGACCAGGTTGCAGTTGTTTAGCACAGACTAAGATAAGGGTATGGTGAAGTGCTGTCTGGCATCTCTTAATATAGTTTACATTTGGGATTCATTCTCAGGCTTTTTACATTTGTGTTCATCTACTGTAGTCTGTAAGTAGACTACAAATAGATGGAGATGAGAGAGAGAAGGAGAGTGAGCCAGCCTCAGAGAAACACACTCTTGGGAAAGAAAAAAGAAAGTAAATAAATACTGTAAAAAAGCAGAAATAAAGGAAAGAGGCCATCCAGAGGAACACAGAAGGAAGAAATGAAGGAATGTCAGTAAAACAAAAGGTAAACATAATAGTGACATAAAAGATAAGATGGGAGGGAGAAATAGGAGAATATAGAAAGTCACTGCTAAGTACTCATCCAACAGGTTAAAGAGCCAATAAAAAGGCTGCTAAGCTTCTTGTCTGACAGAATATTTGAAGCAGGTGCCATAAACTAAACTGTGCACACTCTGAGCAGCAACTAGTCTTATCTAGCATGGTTAAGATTTCAGAAGGAAAATTCTGTGTAAAAAATGAGGAGGCATGCCTATCAACCCACTATCTACTGTATAATATACATGTCTGTCTGTGATATTAGTGCTGCTTAGATTCAACTTGCAACTGCTGTTCCTCTCTGTCTGTAGAGTTTGTCTATGTTTGCTTCGTTCTGTCATGATTTTCCAGACTGACTCACCTCCATTAAGTATTTTTGGCAGTTTTACTTCCACTTTTGATGATTATCCTCTGTAGTTCTGTGATGCAGAAACAAAGAAAGAAAATCTTTCCCAACTATTGGAAAGCATTCTGTTAATTGCCATTAGTGTCCTCAGACATCACACAAAAGCCTGCTACTAAATGCAGATTAAATTTAGTTAATGGTCAATGGTTGGTTGTTCAAAAAGTCCACTCTGACCTGTTATGGACATTCAGCACACATTGTCTTTGATTTTTGTGACTGGTCTGAACAGATCATGTGTCACGTGATCATGTACAAGATGATACAAATCAAGCAAGGGAACATCAGTAATCTTCCAAATGTAAATGTAATCGTCAGCTATTCCACACTCGAGGATTTTTAAATTTTTTTTAAGGTTCAGCAAGATTCCTCAAAGATTATATTTAGATTTGAAAGGACTCCAGCTGTGAAAATGAGGCATGCTTGATATTAACATGACAGTTCTGACTGTTGTGGATTTGAATCCTCCGGGTCCACTGTGAGATAACATGTGTCTGTGGTGATGTGCCCTAATTCTTCATCTTACTATCCATAAGTTTAAAAATCAGTCATCGCATCAGGATTGTAAGGTGTTTTTTAAAATGTGGTTTTTGTTGCCTCAAGTTGTCAACGTGTTGTGTCGGACTTCTTTTGTAGCTGACAAGGTATTATTCAGTCTTGTCCACCCATCCATCCATGCACCGATTTTCTGTAAACACTTCTGAGAGCCAATTGAGAGATTTTTGAGTATCCTATCCGCCCCTTTAAATGAATCTCTATTCAGTCTCGAAGGGGAAAGCTCAGGATAGTAGCCTGAGTGAGGCAGGTTGGCCACTCCTTTCATTACAACGTAACTCCCCTTAGGCTCTTTTTCACTATCTATCTGTTGCCATCCTCTCTTCTCCATCCTGCTCTTTCATCTCACCTGACTCACCCACCTTCTCTCTCACGTCCATCTATCAGTCGCTCATAGTTACAGCATCTTTTTTCACCTCTTTTTCCTTATTATAAATCCCCCATTTCTGTCTTTTGTATAGACACGATCACCACCACATTTATACATACAAACACAGGTGACCTCTCTCTCTCTCTCACTCTATCTCTCTCTCTTTCACGCACGCACAAACATGCCTACACCCATCCTCTCCTGCTGGCAGAGCCGGGTGATGCAGGAGCAGCGGCAGCAGCTGCTCTGACACATTCTGGTGTGACAAACACACACCGAAAAGGCAGGAGGAAAGAAGAGGAGGAGAAGATAAGGAGGAGGAGGAGGAAGGGGGCAGGAGGAGAGAAGGAAGAGAGGCGAGAAGAGGAGGAGGAGGACACAACTCTGTCAAAAGGACAACGGAGTACAGGGGGAAGGAGAGAAGGACGAAGACGAGGAGGGAAGGGGAAAGAGAGCAGAGGAGAGGGGTGTTGCAGCCATGTCAGACACACCTTTGCAGAGGAACGGCACTGCTACAGCCGTGTGAGTAGACTGTCTTTATTGCTATCTATCTTTCCCTCTATCTCTCTTCTCGTTGCCCACAATCCCTCCATCTCTCTCTCCCCTCCATCTGACAGGGGTTGTCATGGGAACGGGAGCTCCGTCATGGTGAGGCTGCTGCTCAGTCATGACTGGAGAGGAGACACGCGGTACACCATGTACACTCCTCCCTATCCTATCCTCTCTTTCCATCTCGCTTTTCTTCACTCACCCTCACACTCCTTCTGCAGACCTCTCACCTCTTTGCACATCAACCTTTCATGGCTTTTACTCTCTTGCCCTATTTTCTGCTTGCTGTTACTGTCTTTATTCTGTGTCTTCTACTTTAATTTTACAAAATCAGTCCTCATCTTCCTCAACCTTTCACAGTCCCTGTTCCTGTCTCCTAATGTCATGGTCCAGCACAGTATGTGTGCGTGTGTATCAGTGTGTGTGTGTGTGTGTGTGTGTGTGTGTGTGTGTGTGTGTAATGTGCCATGTTTTAGCACAGTCAACGTGCAGGCTGCAGGCTTGGTCCAGCCTCAGTGTGTCAGCACAGTCCGCCATGCTGCAGACCCCTTTCTTGCTGTGTGTGTGTCTGTCTGTATGCATGTTAATACCCACATTAGAAAAAATGGCCATGCAAAGATAAAGAGGTAATAAAATGAAAAGCACCTCGGTTTCTGCTAATTTAATCAGTATTAAAGTCAACCTAAAAATACTTAAAACCTGTATTATATTCATGACTGCTACAGTCATAAAATCACAACAAGACAAATAATAAGCAGACACTGACAATGTGTGAAGGACTGTGTGACTTCCTTTTTGGATAGAAAAATGTTGCTCAGCTCAGATTCTGTCAAGTCAAGCATCAAGTATTAGAAATAAACCATGTCAGCAGACTTTTCACATCAGTCTGACTCTTCAACTGCATTTAGAGGCAAATAGTGTTTCCACTTACATGCACATGTAAAGGCATACAATAATTCTGTATTTTACAATCTGCAATACCATCATACCATCAGCAATGTTGTAATGTAATTTGATAGCTATACCAACCCAAATATTCAACTTGCTTTCTTAGAATTACATTTGATGATGTGAAAGTATTTTTTTTATTCAAAGACATCTATGGTTTCATAATAGCAGATAATCTTTGGGCACAAAGCAAGTGGGACATCAGGTGTTTCAGAGTGAGCCCGTTGCTTTAAGAAAGAGTTGCATTATGGGTTTTTGTGGATGCTTTTATAATTTCCAGTAAACCCAGTTTAGCCTACAAATTTCTTACATGGAAATACACATAAAGAATGACAATTATATTTGTAGCACAGGAATGTACTGGAAAGAATTTTTCAAAGGACCAAGAAATACTGTATGGACACAATCATGGGTCACCATCGCCATACACTGTATGTTATATTGAAAGATGGCAAACGCCAAATGACAATCAGTCCCTCAATGAGATTTTGTGATTGCAGTAATTAACACAAATTCATGAAATCTCCACAATATTTGCAAGAGCTTGCAATTTTGCTGTATTATTGTAACTTTTCCACATGAAATGGCCAAATCATTTGGACCAATTGTGGCATGTTGTACCTTGGTAAATTATGTAATCGCAGCGTGCATTCAGCAAAGATTCAGGCATGCATTCAAGATTATATGTCAAATCTCACCTGTCAACAAAATTGACCGTCATAGTCTGTGCAAACAATTCTTAATGTTCCCTAATGAGGTTTGCATTGAATTATCAGAACAATACATGTTGATGTGTTTAAGATTGACAAATTCTACCTCAAACATAAATGTTAAATGGACTGCATTTATAAAGTTCTTTTATAATTTACCTATCACTCAAAGCGCTTTACACTTTATGCCAACATTCACACACGCATTAATACACTGATGGCAGAGGTTGCCATGCAAGGTGCTGACCAGCTCATCAGGAGTGGCATAATGCTTTTTTTAAATTGAAAGTGCTTTTTCCAATGCTTACAGTGCTTTTTCTAATGCTCACTCATCCATCCATTCATACACACCCCTACAAAGAACAATTTGGGGTTCAGTGTCTTGCCACTTGATACTTTGACATAAGGACTGGAGGGGCCGGGGATCAAACCACTAACCTAATTGGTGGATTCTACCTCCTGTGCCACAGCTTCCCCAATAAAATGGGCACTTTAGAAATGAAACTGTATTTTTATGTTAATGGCTTTATTGTAATGTCATCAACATTTGGTACTGATGTTGAGGTGAGAGTTCATTCCATAAAGGCTTGTAAGTGGAAGTCAAGTACAGTATTTAATTTTTTACATAACTTTGAGTCCATGGTTCTCATGTTCAGAAAATGAATTTTAAAATTAGCACTTAGATATAGTTGTATGCTTGTTATTGAAGGGAGTAACACAACTCTTTATTTGTAGTAGTTTTTAAAAAATTGGCATTTTTTCCCAATTTACACAGATAAAGAGTTCATAAAACATAACAAATTGAATCTCTGCTATTGCGAAAACTTGCTGCAATAATAGTGACTGGGCTATGAAAAATGTTACGGAAAAATGTTAATCCCAAAATTCACTGAAGACTGTCAAACTGTGTTAAAAACCAAATGATTAAATTCAAACAGTTTGTCAAAAAATTAAATTTGCCCCAATGCCAACAGCAAACTAGACAAAGCTGCTAACCTAAACACTGCTTTAACATTAGCTAAACTGAAACAGCAGTATAAGGCTACCAGAGCCATCTTAAAGTTGTGGAAACCATCAATCAAGCTGTGTTCACTGGATAATATGGAATTTCATAGAGGTGATTAAAATGGAACATCTTAAAATTGTGATCATTTTTAACTCACCTTATTACTCCACTTCACTTGTGGTCTACATAAATTGGTGGAAAGTAGTGATGGCGATAAGAACAGGAGAGTGGGAGATGTTCTGTAACATTTGGAGCTTTGTGGGTGTACTGTATTGTTTTCTAGTGAAGCCACTGTTGGTGGATACATTCATGAAGCTGTTAAACAACAAAAGAAATTCAGAAATTCAATGGATTTTTTCCCCAACTAGGGGAGTATGTAGACTATATAATTATTATGGTGATAACACAACCGGTGCATCTTCAATTTCAAATAAAAAGTCTAAAAATCTAGTTGATGTTGCAGATCAGGGGATGCTGAGCTATCAGATAGTCTGAGTGATAGCCAGCCTGGATTATCACGGCTCACCTACGAACTGAGAGTCTTAATCAGCTGCAAGCAGGCAGTTTGAGTGACAGTCCCGGAGTGATTTCTGCATCTTGTGTCAGGGCCACACCCAAGGAGAAGGCAGAGAAGGTGCAGTGAGGCATGAAGCAGACGTACTTTTCTGGCGCATGAATAGTTAATGTTTTAATTGGTCAAACGAGACAGTGCTGTCATGATTCAGTCAGTCAATCACATCCTGTCTTTCCTTCCATCTGTGTATCTTCCATCTTTACACGATACTCTCTCTGGGTTATCTGCTGATTCAGCTGAAAGGTGAGGTAGTATTTGTGGTCCAAAGTGGCAGACAGCCCATTCTCTGTTGCTATGTATTACGAACATGCGGAAGTCGTACAGGGCAGTAATCCAGCAACAGCATTAAATTAAGTTATATTTATATAACTGTTATTGCAGTTATTTTTTATTGATTAGTCATTTATCAACCATAATAAACAAGCAATTTGAAGATGTACCTTTGGGATCTTGGAAACTGCAATGTACGTTTTGATATTTTTGAATATTCTGAATATTCATTTATTAACACAGACAGACAAAAAAGAGAAAATGTCAAAAACAAAATCAGGCTTAAATCAATGCAAATTTTTCTTGGAAATAGAAATTTTCCCATACCACTTCCTCTTCAGTGCATCAACCTTTCCTAATGCAAAAGAGTAGGCCTAGCTTTGTTTAATACGGATGAATTATTTGATTCATCAGCAAACGCCTAGCTGGTGACAGATATGTTTAATCTCTACATTTCAACACGTTTAGTATGTAGCCTATCAACATTTCTACAACACATATAATCATGAAAGTGGCGTAGTTCAGATGACATCTATATGGGTTCACTTTCATATTATGAGGAGGTGAGTTCGGTGGTTCCCATTTCAACCAACAAAACTAGGCAATTTGATGTAAGGACATTTACAGCCATTTTTCTGGCAACAAAACAGATCTTTTCCTAACCCTAACCATGTGGTGTTTGTGCCTAAACCTAACCAGACCTTAACCACAGCATTGTCATACAATAAAACACAGATTTTTCAACTGATAAAAACCTTTTAATGTAGTGTTAAGTGACATACGAAAAGCTTAAAATACAAACAACATTGGAACATGGAGACTGAATTCTAAGGATTGAACGTCTCTGTGGTTTGCAGAAATGTACGTTGTCAATGTTTTTTACTGATGTTTGTGTTGTTGGGGAGCATAGAGGAAAATCTAGTTGAAGACCCAGATATTTATTTTCACACATTTACTATATAAACTTCATAAGGAGATAATATGACACGTATGTAGTGTTTACAGATTGTTGTGCTGCCCCCAAGTGGCAAAAAAGTTAAATTAATGCAGATTTAAAGTCATCAGTGAACATCAGATGTACTGTAGGGAGGCAATCTAAGGTTTTTTTTTTGCATCTTATGCAGTCTAATGCTCATGTTACCTAAGTCACCAGTTATTACTAAAGGGTAACTGCTTAGTGAGGAACTTTTGAAAGCCAGTGACCTCTGAACTTTTTTCATCCCTGACAACTTTCACATTTGTGTCGCTGAACTTTCCATTTTGTAATGGAAAAATAAACATGGTCAGCTGTGCCAAGTAGTGCAGCGCTCTGGGAATTGGCCATTCAAAAATGGGGGTAAAAGGGTGATAAAAATTAGGAGGAAAAGAAAGACAATTTTTTAGATGTGTTTAAACTTCTTAATTGATTTTAGTTAAACTGTGTGTGTAGACAGACAGACAGACAGAGAGACAGTCTCACACTCAGCTAGTCCTCCCTCAGTGATGAATAAAATATGAATGAGATCAAGGTTTGGCAGTCCCATAGCCAGAAATATATCTGTTTGGGTTGCTCTCGCTCTCTCGTCCACTCTCTGACACACACACATACAATAACTTAGTCTGCAGAAGAGGCCAGTCTGTCCAGATGTGCGGCTCTATTTGCGTGTTACAGTTATTTTGGGAAAAGAATGCTAAGTTCATAAAAAGGCAGGCAAAAAGGCAGCATTAACATAAAACACACACACACTTATACACATGCATACAGATGCTTATTCAATTTTTTTCTAACTTACTCTCTTTGTGAATATTTGCTCCTACACACTCACTCTCTTTGCATGTTGTCCTGCCTCTGGTTCCACATCTGGAGGCCATTACCTCTGAGCTGGGATGGGGGGGAGGCGGAGCTGGACTGGCTGTTGAGTGAGGTCATCGCAGCGTCGTGGCGATGAGAGGAACAATGATGCTGTTGTCTCCAGCGACGACCAACCAATATAACTGATGCCAGAACTGAAGGGTTAAAGGGGGAGGGTGGGTGGCAGCGTTAGAGGAGATGAGGAGGAAGTGGAAATGATAGTGTAGGAAGAGAAAAGTGGGCATGAAAGAAAATACAAAAGAATGTAATGAAAAAGTAGAATAACTTCTAAGTAAGGAAGAATGACTTGTAATGACAGTGTGAGCAGGCCAACATAATGATGTGATTGGTGTAAATCCAGGTCAAACAGAGAGAATTAAGAGAGGCCAGACTTAAGTCTTCAAATGCTGCTGGCTGTAAAGTCAAACAGCTGCAGAGCTTAGCCTGGTTTCATAAACTATATGTTACTAAGAACCCAAACAGATCATGATCTACAACCTGCATGTGCCCAGCAATATGCATATATACAAGCAGGTCCCAGAGTAAAACAGTGCAGTTTTTATTGTATTACGATGATGTTATCTTCAGCCTGTAGGGTTTTGTCCAACTGAATACTTCAAAAGATTGAAAAATCTCATGCGAGCAATATATTAGCATCATGGCAAACAAGATTAATCTAAAAAATAAATAAATAAAGGCAGAAAACTACAACAAACATTACACCTTATATACAATTTAAGCTTGCTGTATCTTCAGACAGGTAACAACAAAGAATTAAGAATAGAGGAAATTTGGGCATTTAAGGGGAGTTCAAAAAATTGTAAACAAAATACTGAAATATGATAACTATATAAAGTTAATATGACAAACTGTTTGCTGTTCATCCACCAGACACAAAGCATAATTTCAAATCAGGTCTCAAATCAAGCCAACAAGAATGTAAGTTTAATATACACTCTCTTTAGCTCTGTTTTGGTCTCCACCAACTTCTGAGAGGAATATCTTGTTTCTTAGCTGCTAAGTGCGCCTCCAACATTTGTTGCTGCAGTTAGCATACAATACGTTTATTAGATCTGTTTTGTTAGCCGTTGCATCTGGAAATGACTATGATCAGTGCAGGTAGAGGGATCCAAAACAGTGACGATGTCGGCCATAAAACCAAAAACAATGAGCTGAAGAACACTAAAATGTCTCGTATAGAGCTGATGGAAACTGCAGATTCAGATGATACATTTCTGTGAGTTTTACTGAAACCTTTCACATGGCACATAGTTATTTGACTCGCTGTACACAAAATAGTGGAGCTTTAAACTATGTAATATTGATTTACCTTATTAAGAAATCAGGTTGCAAAAAAATAGCTTTCTACAAAGTCATCTTTTGAAAACAAAAATTATTAAACTTTTTTATTAAACAGTAAAGCTAATCAGGACCCAAACACAGCAATCTGCATTATGTTCTCCTCATAAACCCATTTATGAAAACTGAACCAAGGTTTGAATGGTTAAACTGATACAAAAACTATGTACTAAATGATATATGTAGGTAATTTATTGTATGTTCTACTCTTTTTTAATATTAACATTTGCAAACCTGTACATACAGTGTTTATATATTTCAAAATACTTACTTGAAATAAAAAACCAACCAACAATTTTAAATATGTAAAAAACAGACATGAAATCAATTTGTAATTTTGGTTCTTTAAAAAAAAAAAAACAAAGCCAGACAGGAAAACACATATTTCTTACATTAGATATTTTGTTGTCATACTCAAACAGACTGCCAAACTTTAAGACGTCCAGTAGATAAATAATGTCAGCAGTCCTGTATCTATCATTTTGTGAGAGACTTCTCGTCTATTTGAACTGGCTTGGAAATGATAAAATAACACGTACAAGAGGCCATATATGGTTCATTAACTGTTAACAGCTATTTAACGCCTCTAAACATCAAAATCTCAGTGTACTTAACATTTAATAGTTTATATGCAAATATGTACACAATGGCTACAAGCTGCATTTGAGTCATTTTTGATTTATCCAAGTCTTGCAGCTGCCCGGTGGCTTTACAGGACAGACACTCTCCAGCTGCAGTTATTTATTGTACGCTTTTTTTCCCCCTCTTGGAGTAACGCAGTGCCTGTTATGTCTGAGTGTGTTTGTGTGTGAGTGTGTGTTACATGCTTCTGTATTCCCCAAAGAGTTGACCAGAGCTGCTGCTGCTGTTTCTCCTTATAAGGATGTCTGCTTCTGGAAGGAGGGATGGAGAAAAAGGAGAGAGATTAGGGTGGGGGATTGAGTGAGAGAAGGAAAAGAAATCAGTGAAAGAGAGACAGGTAGGTGGGGGATCAGGTGAGGGATGGAGGGAGAGAGAGAGGCAAGAGGGGAGAGAAGGTTGGCGGAGTGAGGGTTGAAAGGGAAAGATGATGTAGAAAGAAAGGAGGGATGGAGGACTGAGATGGGGGGATATAGGAAAGGAAATGAAAGACAAAAGTAGAGGGGATGAGAGCAAAGGGGGGAAGAGGAGAATGAGTATGGGAAAGGACAGATGAATGTACACACGAGGGCAAGAATGCAGCAAAGAAAAAGAGGAAGGGATGAGAGAGAGACAAGAGGAAAGTAAGAAAATAACTTAAAATGGTGCAAGAAAGGAGAGAGAAGAGTGCGTGAAATTCAGGTGGACCTAAAAAGTGAAAATAAGGGGGAAAGAAAATTGGGACATGGGTAACTATGACCCATTTAAACAAACTCTGCCTTGTGTGTGTGTGTGTGTGTGTGTGTGTGTGTGTGTGTGTGTGTGTGTGTGTGTGTGTGCATGTGTGTGCATCTGTATTATAAGATCATCAAATCTGAACACTTGCTCTTTGTAGGGTTCTGCACTTTCTCTCTCATCTAAAAGTGAGAAAAATAAATTGCACAAGACGTCTACCATGAGCTTATCGAATCTTATAGACTTAAACACCACATTGCCAAAGAGTTTGCCAAGGAAACCCAAACCCATACAGTCAATTTATTTCAGAATGTGTAATGTTGTTCAAGCTACACCAATTTGTTTCCAGTAATTATCTACTTTGGCTTCTATGTTTATGATCAAACCACCCCTATCAGTAACTATCTACAACTATAGTTGAATGTTTACCACTATATATCATTTAATAGCAATATTGTAATAGGAAATGTTAGCAAAAAGGCTAAACCTAAACTCAAGCCTAACGTTAGCTGGTTAGCTAGCTAGCACTCTTTTCAAAATGTGATGTTGAAGTTGATAAACATGTAACTACTTCTTTTTTTAAACTTATTTGGCTCTTGAATCTTTGTAGAAAATTTCCTTATTTCTATACCATGTTTTATAGAAGGCATTTCAGAGCTGAACATTTGCTTTGACAAAAACGTCACTTTAAATTTGAGAAATTCTAAAGCTCAAAGTAATATGTGTCTGTCATTTAAAAAATATTACAATGGACACATTTCAGTAGCAATTTATTGTTAAAATAATGTTCATTGTGTTTTTACTACATTGGAATTGAGCTGTGTCCTCTTTACTGGCTCATTGAACAATGATACAGAAACTGGAAAGTAACTACTGAAGGATAAAATTCCTTTGACATCATGTTTGCATGAATATTCATGATGAATATGTTGAAACGACACAGGTGAAAGATTGAAGAAAACAGACGGTCGCTAAACAAACTTTACTGTGTTTTTCTCGTTGCTGAGGAGAGTTTCACTCATTGTCCAGTGACAGTTGTGTTTTGTTCTTCTTCACTGTTTACCTTTGGTTACTTAACAACCATTGACAAGCCAATTAGCAGTAGCAATAGTAGTTAGCAACAGCAATAAGATGTTTGGTGCTAGATATAGACCACTCCATGTGAATGGGTTAGCATTCAGTGCAGTTCAGCTGGTCATCATCACTAAAATGACATTTACCATAACTTATACCAACCAGCATTTAATGACCAACACGTGACAGCAAGGTTTCTGTTTTTCATCTCCAGTCACGCAAAGCTGTCTTGACAGTGTATCATTTGTGTTCACAACAGACATTCAGAAGTATTCTGCGTTTTAGGAACTCTTCCAAGATTGTGAGCCAAAGGAAATGCCAAACTATGGTAACTAAATTAATGACTAATGTTTTGAGAGAAGTTTCAGATAGACCAAAATGCCAATATGTCACCGCTTTAATAAATCAAAACCAGAAAAGAAATGGAAAACTCTTGAATGAAAGCAGATCATGAAAGAGATATGAATCAAAGATTTCAGCACTCTTATAGGAAGATGGCAATGAATACTGTTCAACTGCAAGAAGAAAACCAAGCAATCAATATTTATGATAAGAGAATGACTTTTCTGAGGAATACATTACTTATCTCAAGAATAAAGGCATCAGGCAAGCAGATTAAAAAAATTGAGATATAAATAATCTTCAGACTGTGACTTTCTTTTTGCCATTGTCACATCTGATGTTGAGCACGCTCAGCTATGCAGATGACAAATCATTTCTTTGCTTCCCTTTTTCCTTACTTCTGCAATTGTATTATGCTCTTCTTCCTTCTATCCCTCATTCCTTTTTCTCTCTCCCTCTCTTCTCACCCCTCTCCCTCCCCTACCTTTATGCCGTCGCTTTCCTCTTCCACCCCTTCCTCTTCCCTCTCTCAGCTGCTCCTCCCAGCTGTTTAATCACACATGGCTCATGCCTAAAAAAGAGAGGGACGGAGGGGAGGGGACAAATGGGAGGAGAGACAGGGAGCCAAAAGAAAGAGTGGGTGATAGAGACAGAGAGAGAGAGAGAGAGAGAGAAAATGCAAGCAGCGGGGCTGAGTATGAGGCACATGGCCAGTGAATGAGAGATCTTTGCGTCCTCTCAGCGCGAGCTCCTTGTTCCACTCTCTCCTCTCTCTGTGGTTGGATTACTGCTGAGGAAGGACCTTGTCTGGATACTCCTCCTTCTCCTCCTCTTCTTCTCCTTCTATTCCCTTTCTCCTCTACTTCTCTCCTTTCTCTGTCTCGCTGAGGGACTCCAGCTCTCTGCCTTCCCCAAAGTCTCACCTCTCGTTCTCCTTTCATTCCCCTCTCCCCTGGTTTCCCCCCTCAGGATGTCGTGTGAGGAGGCTCAGCTCCACAAAGAGAGGCTGCAGGCCTTGGCGGTAAGTCAAAGTGTGTTTAAACTGTCTCTTTTTGCTCTGCTTGTCTGTCTTTTTTTAATGTTTCTTTTGTCTTCTGTGTGTTTGCTTTGCTGTCTGTTTGTCTGCGAGTGACTTGAAACATGGGGCCATCAGACATCGTGTCTCACCTTGACTGCCTCTCTTTCTGTCATTCACTGCACCATATCTCGCTTAGCTGTCTGACACCTTCGAGTTCTTACAACTCCGCCTGTCTCTCTGCCTCTTTCATTAGCCTCATTCTCTATCACGCTCTCTCTGTCTCGTCATATTACTCAGTCGTGGTCTATTCACTTCAACTCAAACACTTGTAAAGGGCGGGAAAAAGTATAAGTATTAAACTTTAACTGATGAATTTGTATGAGGTAAACACACCTGTAGAGAGGCTAAATGTACTTTGACCCCTTGGCTTGAACTTGAGTTGTCATTGCCAACACTGTTGACACTGACGCATTGTCGTCATCTACCTCAGTGTCTTTCCTTAAAGGCTAAATGCTAACGGAGGCTAAAACTAAAAAGCTAAAATCAGCATAAATTGTGCACTGGATGTCAGTTTTTTGATAATAAAGCTTGCATCCAAGAGTTGGATTGCTTTTTGTTATTAAATTAAAAAGTTAATGTGTTGAGTGCCCTCCAGCATGACATCATAGCCTCCTACACCCATTTTTGTCACATAAAACAAAGTAAAACTGCTCTTCTGTCTCACACTGCTGCTGCATTTGTCTCGCTGTTTGTGTCAGCTTTCATCTTGTTCTGTGTCCTTTTTTTGGAGGAAACCAACTCAGTGGAAAGTTGGTGGAAAGTCAGATCTTCTTTTTTTTTTTTTTTTCTTTTTTTTTTTTAGGTTTTTAGGTGTATCTCAGCTCTTGAGTTACAGTAGTCTAATTTGTGTTTCGACACTTCACGTTATGTTTCATGATCAAGGAGTCATCTGTTGAAGTGTTTGGCTCAGGTCCTGATGGGACTTCAGAGCAACAGTTAAACTGGAGTTCACTGCCTGAAACTAAATTTGGCGCCAGCAAGAACCACAGCATACCACACACATTCAAGACGGACTGAGGCACAGGGACACATACACACGTACACATTCAAACACACAAGTGGGGGAACAGCCGCAGCAGCAGCAGCAGCAGATGGAGAAACTATTTTGGCCACGTTGAAACATGGCAGCCATACCAGGCTGCATGTACTTAAACCAGTAAGTAAAGAAAGTGAGTGGAAAGTTCTCATGATCTGAGCGGAGAGGAACAAGCATTTCTGTCTCTTGCATCATTATTGCATGTGTCTTTAGAAAACACTACAAAAAAAACATTGATCATGTCATCTCGTAAATGAGTTTTGATTTGGTGCGCCAGGCCAAGAAAAACGCAGTCGCCGTTCTGCAAATGATGTAAAATATTCTGGTGGCATGCAGCTGTTAACCTGAAAACTACAATGAATGCTCTATCTAGTAGTCTAAATCCATCCTGAAGGAGTATTTGATATCCTAATGGAAGTGCCAAGAGCTTTGACATTAAGTACGGACAGGCACTGAATACAAGTAAATCATTTTAGCACCTTTGTCTCTTCCAAATGAGCATCTGTCTTGACTCAACTAAGTGTGTATACACTATATCAAAGACAATAACAGCGCTAATAGCTTTCAAGCCCCAACAAAGTACTTAAACAGAAAAGGGTTACTAATAGTACTAACAACCCCCTTAGGCAGCTAAACACTGTGTAAGACCTGCAAAGAGCCAAGTAATGCAGGTCCAGTGTAAATACAGAAGCTGGACTAAGTTTCAGAGAACCAAAATCACTAGAATGAAAGAGTTTAAACTTGATTAAAGTAGTTAGGAGTAAAAACTAGGTGATGTTGTCTTCAATAAGGATGTTAAGATAGGAAATATTCTGGTATATAAGATTAAAAAGTAAAACAAAGGGTCCATATGGATGTTTGTAGGTTAATATGAGTAATCACTATTTGCAATATAGAAGTTGAAAATATGTTCCTGGTGTGCATTTAAAATCACACCAGATTCTCTTCTTTTTTTTAATGATCTGCCCATTTTCTCTCTGACTGGCTTTCTGTCTTTCTGAATGAGCATTACTGAACCCCTGTAGAGAGGTGTACGCTGCTACTGTAATGTGTCTGGTTTGCAGCTGACATGCTAATGATTTCATCAATAATTGATACTTCATTGTCATCGCCATCAGTGTCTTTCCTCATCAATTCTTTAGCAGATCTGAAGCCAAATTGGACGCCTCTTCGAAAATCAGAGCCAAGTGTTTGACCGGACATCTCTGTATCCGAGCCCTGAAAACACATAACCACATTGATTCTGATTAACATGACATGTGGGATGCAAGATCGAGTTCCATGCCATGTTTGATCTATTTAAATTGAAAGGGGAGCAGACAGCTACCATTATTATGTTCATTTACCAAAGAGTGTGGCTCATGAATAAAGCATTGAATTAATGGCTGTGGTTCAACAAGCCAGCTTTTAAGCCTTGGTGAAAGGACAGCATACCTGTCTGTTGGATCATCAGTAGTTGGAGGGAGATGGTGTGATGAAATATTACAAAACATTATGAATTGGCATCTAAGTCATCCTCATTTATGAAATTTGACCACAAAGTCATTTAAGTATTCCTTACAAGAATGTAAAATATATGATCTTATTTCTGTTTTTGATTGTGAATGACTTGAGAACAGGTCAATATGGTCAGAAATCATCTTCATTCTATTTAAGTGTGCAATTCAATATTTTTTTGTCCAGAAAACATCTGTATAGTTATGGTCTGCATGGTCAACACCATCCAGATTCTAGACTACTTCTGCTAAAACAGAAAGCTATCATCACACTATTAAACAAAAAAATTGTGCATGTGGTTTTTAATTCAATCTACATGATTAACATGCTTCACACATTCAACAAAAAGAAAGATTGATTGTATTCATTGATTGCCGGCCACGACAATGACTACATAGTGCAAGAATGTTGTTTGTCTGTCTGTTGAATGCTTGTTTACTTGATAACAAGATTACAAAGAGCGTTAATCAGAGGATGAGACATTCGCTGCGTTTAATCTAACAGTCGATTAGTCCGTTGGCCTGCACACAGACAAACAGACAAGGATTCCCACAGTCTGATAGTGATTAAGGCCTGTCAGCTGCCAGCGGTGCCGGTTTCCATGGTTACTAATTGGTCAGATTAGCGGAAAGTTGTGATGTCAATGTTGTTAAATCCAGACTTGTAATTGGTATGTTATTAACATGTAATTATAGCTGGAGGGAGCACGGCCTGCTCAGGGTTCCCCAAAAAAAACTGATAGGAGTTTTGCATATGTGTGTGTGCAAGTGTGTTCACCAAAGCCGATTTGTGTGGTTTTGGGATCAGCCACTGAATGGGGAGTGCTTCATCTTTCTAATTAGCTGTTGCCCATGCGGCCTGCTGACCACAAGCGGCACAGCAAAGTACATATACCAAAGTGAGTGTGTGTGTGTGTGTGTGTGTGTGTGTGTGTGTGTGTGTGTGTGTGTACACGTGTGTTTGTGGGTTTGTGTGTGTCTTTGTATGCACTCATTCACTGACCTCGCTGTTGCGTCTGTGATATGTTTACACAGATGACCTCAGCCCTTTGGACTCTTTGCTGCCCTCCAACACGCATGAGGCTACGAATCATCTGGGGCCAAGTTTAGGGATGAATTAGGAAGTTGGAAGAAGATGTGTGCATTTATGGGAAAGAGGGAGAATGAGGAAAGGACAGCTGCTGACACTGGGAACGAGACAGGGACTGTGGCTGGCAAGAGTTATAGAAATTTCACACTCAAAATCTAAAATGTATCTGTGTGTCTTGAAAACGCTGAATGACAATCAGAATTATTAGCGATCCTGCAAGATAAGAGTCCAGTTATGAATTATTTTAGTTCCTGGAATCCACCTCAGTGATTGTCTGGATGAGCTCTGTGAAGTAATCTATGTAAATCACAGTGGCTATGGTGGGGGGACAGTGCTCTGGATCCACTTAGTGAGGTCTAAGAGAGGGAAATGAGTGGGGCAGGGTGAAGGTGAGGGGGATGCTGTTGCCAGACCTTGGCATGCACTGAGATTTGTGAGTGTGGCATGCAGTAGAGGGCCGGGGTAATGGGCTGCACAAAGAGTGGTAAATAGAGTGGGGGGCTGGGCTGTCTGAAGGCAGGCATGTGCAGTTTCACTTTGTGAAGTGTACCTACTCAGGGACTGACATGTTGGCAGCAGTGAAACCTTGAAAACAATTTGGATAATTATGATTGAGGTTGTCAAAATGCAGCAGTGTTTTCTCCTAACCTGCTAATAGTAACTTTAGGCTGTGATCACATTTTCATTACACTTTCTCAGTTTTTCCGCTGCATGCAGGTTTAATGACACTGCCTTGTGCTCCAAGTCAAACATACCTGTTGCTTAACTGTTACTGTGAAAGCACACAGTGTGTTCATACAACACAAGCCAAAAATTGAGCACTTTTAGTTTCCCAGTAGCTTGCTACAGATTAGCCTTTACCTTTCTGTTATCCACTTTTGCAGCAGTTTAATCATAGCTAGGTGATGGTGAAAACTGTTTGAATCTTTGTGTTGCAGAGCTGTTCTGCCAAAGCAACAGGAAAAGCCTAAAATAACCTTTGTATGAGATTGTACGCCAAATCAGACCCATGTATTAATCCCTGTACTGATGTTCATACAGTATTATGCTCTATCTGAGGTGAGATTTCACACAACTTTTTGAACTCAAACGCAGATAAATCAAATCTTTTTAGTCTATATACTATAACAGATGTTTGCCATCTTTTAAGTTCGTATTTAGTGGACATGGGATCTGATTGATTTGATTCTGTTGACTGAGAAGACAAATATTCCTGTCAGATCTCCCCCATCTGCTCCATTAAATTAAAATAGTGTGTACATAGACTGCACAGAGGCACAGCTGGTTGGCTTATGATACACCACTGAATGCACTGCCTCAGTTTCAGTATATGTTACTATATATGTTAAGATCTGACCGTAAGAGACTTCCTGAATTAATGTCTTAGCTTTTGAATATTTTCAGAGTGGGTGTTGTTGGATCCTGGAAAGACAGGAATGGATAGATGGCTACAAGAGACTTGGTTTACAGACTTCAGCACTTAATGGGGGTGGGGAGTGTGCTTGGGGCGAAGTCATTCTAAAGGGAGGTGGGGGACATGGGGGTCTGGTTTGTTGGGTAGTAGGGGGTCTGGGGCACGCCAGGCATTACATGCCATCTAAAATTAGCAGCAGCTGTCTTGGGCCTACTGGACAGTCTGGCCTGTTTGTGTGTGTGGTTCTGTGTGTGCAAGCCTATGTGTGTATGTGTATGTGAATGGGGTTCACAGATACTTGAGATAGGAGAGGTTGCAATGCAGTCCTAGTGGGCACTGGTGGCTTTCAAATTATTTTGGTGATATTTGAGCTTAACAGGATAGTAAACAATACAGAGTGACAGGTCAGAGAAACTGCTAAGCAAGCAACTATGAATGCAGCACACAGTGTTGGTCTCATTACTCCCCTAAAAACAGAAAAACTCCAGTTTGCAGATAGCAGTGGTGTGAACAAAGAAGTTAGGATTACAACAAAGACGTTTTCTGTCTTTCAGTGTACATGCAGAGGTATGCATGCTTCTGTCTCTCCTCAATATAGACACCATGAGTATAGTCACCACCTGCTGCTATCGCATGACAATGGTATGCAAGAAATTTCAGCGATGTGCCAAGTTTGCATTCACTGACACCACCTTTACAGCTAAAGAGTTATCAGGTTAACGTTCACAAGCCTCTGTTAGCTAACAAATTATCATTGTCTGAGAAGGATGTCACACTCATGTGGTAACCATTAACAGCAAGATTGATGTTGCAAGTGTTTGCTGTGCATCTTCACAGTGGCTAATGATTATTTTCAAACATTAATATAGCATTGTGTTTTTTAAATATAAAAGATATTCCATTTATAATCCACAAGACAAAAACCAGCAAATTCTAAGCAAATGTTTTTTTCATAGTGGTTGACTTGGTACCATTTCAGTCTCTGTTCTCTCAGCGTTCGGCAATGGCTGTCCGCTGACTGGAAGATGATCTTCACTGTGAGATGTTTCTACTGGGCGTGTTGGCATGTGCAGAATGTGACCCATCCGATCTGTCTTCTATTCACAAGCTTGACATAAGCAGAATTTTAAATCCTAGAGAGTTGCATCACTTCTTTAATGCATCGTAACCATGTGTGACCTTAACAATGTGACAAAGTCTCCGCTATGGCTCGGCCATTTTAAGTATAGAACACAGACTGTATTGGTGTTCTCAAATGGTGTCAACAGTAGCAGGAAAAGTTGTTGCCCTCTATATAAGAGCTTAGCAGCAAGCCAAGTGGGGCCAAACACTCAGTGAGTCAGGAGTGTGGGAAGTCATGTGTGTGTCACCAAAAATGTTGACATATTTTCCTGAGGGGGAGGAAAAGACAGTGAACAGAGGAAATCTGTCAGTTCAACTGTACAACTTGTATCTTGATACTAACTTTTCAGTTTATGCTGCAAAAACTAATGATACATCTAAATAAGTTAAGAAGTGATTATGAACTGATGTCATATAAACAGGGTGACAGCAAGATTAAATGTCCACAGTAAGATTCTTGGCACCACAATCCAATTCAAGTCAGCAGCTATGAGTATTTCTATTCATTCAACATGTACATGTACAAACATTTAAATAGTGGTAGTATGCTAGAAATTCCCAGATATATACATGAATACACTACATATATATAAATTCTAGATATACACACATAAGGAATTAATGTCGAAGATATTTTTAAAGCTATTGTTAAATGTTGTCTTGAGAATAACATTTTACTACCTACTGTAGCTCTTTTTACAAGACATGTACTAAAACTGGAGGAGTTTGCATTATAGGCCATGTCTAGGATTCCCTCTTGGAAATCCTTGAGGAAACTTTAGGAGGGAATTCCAAAAGGAAAACTTGGATGACACGTTGGGAACAATAAGAAGTAATACTGTATGAGATGGCAGGGATTTAGCCTCTCTCAGTACATTTTGAGAAACATTTGTCCATGCAGTTATTTCTAGAAGCTCTCATACCAGCAGCCACCACCAGGGTGAAAGTTCAAGTCTGATTTAAGACTGTTCAGACATAGAGTTGCACTACGGCAATGCGATAGCTACATTTGAGACTGTTGTTGTTGCAACTGCTTACTGACACCACACAGCAATTATTCTCTTTTGAGGCAGGATTGTACGCATTTTCACAGCTCCAAAAACTATTAAATACTAAGAACTCCTTAAATTCTCAGATTATACAGCCATCTTTGGTCTAATGCACAAAGATAGCAATTCATCAGCTTACCACTCTGAAACAGAGATATTTATGCAGTACTGTATACAACTAACCATCTTCTACTGAATGTGAAGAAGACTGAGGAGATGGTGTTTGGGCCGATGTTCATTCACAATGTATTCATCACTCAGGTCTGCTCTTATAAGTACCACAGGGTTCATATTGCTCAGCTGGAGGGTCCATGTTGAAAGTGACTGGTCTATACTTCAACAGCATATGTATTTTTTGCGTAGACTTATAGTCTATGGAGTTGAGCAGAAATTCAGGTTACTATTTTACCATGCAGTGTTAGAGAGTATTATAAGATATGGTATTTAGCCGGGTATGATAACATGACAGTACAGTTAAAATTACAGATAGTTCACCTGGTGCAGACTGCTATGAAAATGATGGGGGTTAAGAAAAACACTTGTCCCTCTAAACAATTTATGAGCAGTCTATTATCAGACAGGCACAAAAAATAGTGTCTGGCCCAAGTCACATTCTCCACCCGGAGTTCCAGCTCTTACCTTCTGCTAGAAGATTCAGGGTTCCCAAGGGCAGGCTGAACCGTTATAAACATTTATTCCTGTCTATGTCCATTAAGCTTCTCAACACTAACATGGAATGTAGATGTTGGCTATGAGGGTCGAGCAGTATGTCGCCATTGTCAGTAGGTGTATAT
Organism: Scomber scombrus; assembly: GCF_963691925.1. Classification (NCBI taxonomy): domain Eukaryota; kingdom Metazoa; phylum Chordata; class Actinopteri; order Scombriformes; family Scombridae; genus Scomber; species Scomber scombrus. Next base: position 21,195,227 of record NC_084984.1, read on the forward strand.
GTGTAAGTGCAAACTGTGGATGTGTATGGAAACCATGTGTTGTCAAGATGCTGATGGTTTTTTTTTTATTCTGCAGTATGTGTGACTTTGTCTTCTGTGGAACTGCAGGATGGAGTCCAGAACAAATTTCCCTATGGGGATATGAAAGAATATTTTATCTTTTCTAATCTTATCCTGTCCATCTCAGCACTTATGATAACTGGTAAATTGGAAAATTCTTAAAGTATGCTCCAAGGTATTCTGCACTATCTGGCAGGTTTGGATATGCAGTATTAGATTTGGTGTGTTGGCAGATTATGTTGTACTGCAGTGGAAAATAGAGCCGCTGTCAATTTTTTTTTAAACCAGATTAGCCTACTTTTCTATTGTTTATTGTTTTTTTGTTTTCTCCCGCAGTGACCCCCTCCCCCCCCCCCTCCCCTTGCCTTATGAAATGAACAAGGAGTCTGTCTTATTTGCCGCAGAGCTGTTGTTTGTCTTAAAAGGTCCTTAAGACAGTTGATTGTACAGTATGAAAACAATAGTATTTTATTTTGTATAGAATACCATATTTCACATGAAAACAGAGCAATACTGTGGAAAGGCATGCCTACAGTAACAGTATACATTTATGTCTGGAATGTGATGGAAACCAGCACCCAAGAAATCTTTGATCTTGGGATGTTAAGTATCTGTCTGTGTGTGTCTGTGTATGTATGTCCCTGTATGCGTTACTGTATAGTCAAGGATTCTCCACCACAGCAGACACACATCTTGAGTGTTGTTTTATTTTGAGTGTGTTAAGGTTTACTTATCCATGTGTACTCATGCCTGTGAGTGTACTGTGGATAGTATATTTGCCTGTGTGTGTGTGTGTGTCTGTGTGTGTGTGTGTGTGTGTGTGTGTGTGTGTGTGTGTGTGTGTGTGTGTGTGTGTGTGTGTGTGTGTGTGTGTGTGTGTGTGTTTTGCCCATTCCTCGACCACATGTCCTTTACAGTCCCTGACATCTGGTGACCATATTCCTGATCAGGCCCTCTGTACTTCACAAGCCATGGGAACTGCTGCTAAGTATTGTGCTGCGGTGTGCGTGTGCATGTGTGATGGAGAGAGAGAGAGAGAGAGAGAGAGAGAGAGAGAGAGAGAGAGAGAGAGAGAGAGAGAGAGAGAGAGAGAGATAGAGAGAGAGAGATGACCTCAGGTTTGGTGCAGATGTTTTCATAGCATGTGTGTAGCTTCATAATGTTTTCTCCCAACAAACCTGATAATGTCAAGTTGTTTTACTTCATTCTGTTCTGTCTGTTTTTATAATGTTTGTGTCCTTGTTTTTCTTTGTTTTTGAAAGGAAAAACTACTTTTCACCAAGATTTTGTGTTCCTGTGCATATATGACCATAACATATACCACTCAACATTAGTATTACTATTCACCATTGAACATGAATTGAATATGATTTCTTAGCCATAACTACAAAAATACTACAAAAATGATGCAGTTTGATTAAGTCTAGACAATTAAAAGTACTTGGTTATAATAAGGGGAAGATTGCGGTTATAGTCTAAAGAAAGCTGTGTGAAGCATTAATAGAAGGAAGGATGTGAACAGCAGTCTCTGTTGTCAAAGACAGATGCTCCATCCCGTCTGGGATTCTTGGTGTATGATCAAGAGCTGCAGCAAATGATCAGTACTGTTATTTTTCTGGTGAGGAAAGTCTCATCCAGTTGAGAGTAAAAGCAAAAATGCATCAGAGCTGCTGATTATAATGCACATCAGTCCGGTCCTGTACGAATCCTCACAACCTAATACCTTTATTTTTTACCCAGATTTTCTTTACTGTATTCATTTTTAATTCAATTTTCTTATTTTTTTTAACATTTTCTATTCCATTTAAATCCTCCTCTCAATTATCCTACTTACTGTCCCCTTGTCAAATTCTGCATCACTCTTTTCAGGTTTCTCCTCTTTAAGATGTGGTCTAACGTTTATTCACATTTTGGAGTTTTCCCTGATGGCTATTTTTAGCAAACAGGAAGCGTCCCAGAAATCCTCGCTCTGCTCCCACTGAGAGCGAGAGAGAGAGGGAGATAAAGCCACACACACATTTACAGTATCTCATGCCCTTCAGCCCCCAAGCAGGGTTGTATTGGGATCTGCTGTGTTTACATTCCCATGCGTCAAAGTAAATCCTACAAGTTACCCTCCATTGCTGCTGTCTTTTCAGTATTTTTTTTATTTTTGAATGTTTCAAATCTCCCACTCATCTTCCGCCTAGCCCGGCTCTCGAAGTATCAGCCTCATTCATCTCCACATGAAGTTAAGGATTGTTCTCCCCACCTCAAATTCAACCTCAGCTCCGTTTTGAGGGTTTAAGATCTAATCCCTCCTCTTTAAAAAAACCTATGGACCCTAACCCCTCTCAACCCTCAATAAACTCTGACCTCTGACCCTGCTAATACTTCACTTCCTTCCTGCGTGCACCCAGGAGTCATTTTTCTCCTCATCTCCTAGAATGAGAAGTTGAATAGTAGAGATGTAGTTGTGGTAGTGAAGATTTGCTGTTGCACTAATGAAACCACACACCGGGATAAAACTTGGATGTAACTTCTGTGACATTACATAACCAGGAGACTAACCATTTTAAAATTAAGTTGGACAGTAAATTGAATAGAGGCCATTAAGTCTCTGCTCACCTTTAAAATTTAATGTATGAAATACGTAATTGCCCCGAACAACAGCATTAGTGCATGATCATGCTCAACTATACTTTTCTTCTCCGCCCCACAATAAAAAACAACTAATGAAACTACTGGCAGTATCAATTTACAACAAGGAAACATTATTGCGTGTGGAAATTAATTCATTTACATGCTTTCCGTTTTTTGTCCCTCAGGAGAAGCGAAAACGGCAAACTGAGATTGAAGACAAAAGAAGTCAGCTCGATGACCTGGTGCTGCAGCTACAACATCTCAAGGTTGGTTTGTTTGTGTGTGTATGTGTGTGTGTGTGTGTGTGTGTGTGTGTGTGTGTGTGTGTGTGTGTGTGTGTGTGTGTGTGTGTGTGTGTGTGTGTGTGTGTGTGTGTGTGTGTGTGTGTAGGTGGTTAGCTTACAGAATTTAGGAATAGTTGTGGGTAATGGTTAATTTTATGATTATTAAGAGAATATAGGATTCAGAATTGGGTTTATGGTTAAATGTGCAGATAGCAAAATGACTTTAACCAACTATCCAGGGGTAGCAGCATATTTGAAGTTAAAACTGTGTTGTATGTTGTTATTTCACTTGAATGTTTGAGTTTCACTGTGCAGAATGATGTATGTGCAAGAAACAAGAAGTCTGTTTTCACATGCATGTGCTGAATGAGTGACACTCAATTGGTTTGTAGCTAATCATGATTCATAATGCAAGTTACACAAATGTGCAAATACATTGAGAATATATTTTCCTTTAAGTGGAAGAAATCTTGTGTACAGAAGTTAACTTTTTAAGTTAAAAACAGATTTTTCAATTAGGGATAAGTAATACAGTATTTCTCATTCAAATGATTTTAATGAGGTATTTGAACTTTTCCAACCAGATACAACTTATTATTCAAAGACAGTATTTTAGAATGTGTTAGAAAATGTTTGAAGGGGATCTTTAATCGTGGAGTTGCTGCTCCTAGCAAAATGACTGCTGACCCATCAGAAATCTGGCTCAATTCAATGTGTTGGTTGTATCTGATAGATACTCAGCTTACAGTGCACTAGCTTTTTACACATGACTTTTTCTCCAGCCTGGACGCACTAAGTCATGGAAATACTGTGGTGTCCCTTGGGCGGAACACAACTTATTAGCAAATAGTACACAAGCTATTGTATACCCTAGCCAACAGCAAAACAATCAGAAATGACTAACTGTGCAGTTAGCTCTGAAAAGTTTCATTTCAAGGATTCCTAAACTGACACAAATTAGACCACAGACCCCCATTTGGTCCCAGGGGACCCCATCTGATACATTTTTTGCCTTTAAATGTTTGACCAAACAGTCATACTTTCTGTAATTGTGTTAATTATAAATGGAATTATAGTGGAAATGATTGACTCCCCTCTAGCTTGGGACTCCCCGAAACCCCCTCAAGGACCCAATTTAAGAAACATTGGACTAACTCTTCAAACTAAGAGGAAAAACACCAAACTTTTCCTTTTATCTTCTGCCAACCACATGTATTCTATCTCACAGTGACACCCAAAACATTACAGTAACTCTTAACATGTCATTAACTACTATACTACTGTGTGACCTATACAGTAACCAGAGATGCTGGTTAAAACTCTGATATTGAGTTTAGGTTTAAATGAGAATGTCAGAGAAGGTCAGTTTAAAGGTGAGGGTAAGGTAGTTTAGGGTCAGAGGAAAGTGGATGACTGTACTGTGGTAATGATGCTCACAAGAGGGCATTATTCACAATGTATGTGTGTTTGAGAGAGAGAGAGGGAGAGGGAGAGGGAGGGAGAGAGAGAAACACCCATTCATCTCTCTTAATCTCAGTCCCTCTTTCGATCGTTGTCACCTTGACCCTAAATGTCAGAAAGATATAAACAGCCAGAGTGTGCTCCTCAAAGGTACATAACGTGCCTTGTTTTACAGTTTTGTTCTGTTCCTGCGTGCTGCTTTTACATGCACATTCATGTGTGTTTAATGACTTGCATGCAAAGATAAATGTGTTTGTCATATTCTGGCCGACAGGTAGTCTAAACATCCAAACCTCAGTGCTCCCGGTGCACAGGCCTCTTAGAGCAGACAGGCTTGGCTGTTTTCTTCTTTCCAGAAAAAAACTCAAACCCAATCACACATAAACAGTTCCCCTAATAATTACTGCCAGCCGCGAGCCTACTGGAAAGCCAAGCGTTTGTTTCAAGTAAACATAGATTTGACGTTCAAATAAAAAGTGCTGCGTAAACGGGGAAACAAACTGCTGACAGATTGTTTGTTAGCTTTCAGGCATCAGTGATTTGTGTTGAATTTTTTAACCTTTCAAGCAATGAAAAACATGCCACTTAACCTCACTAAAGCTCAGAGGAACACATGACTATCTCTGTCAGGTGGATACACACAGGTCAGGCATATATTTGATAAAAATACAGTTTTTTCATCATATTTGTAGAATGTATACGTAAATAAAACATGGCTGAAGTCAGAAATACATTTTAAAAAATGATACAGTGCATCACACATACACTGTAAACCCACAGTGTATGTGTGATACCCCTAAATGTATAATTCATATACACACTGTATTAATTGCACTTTTTGCATACAGTAACGTTGATGGATCATTGTTTCTCCTCCAAGAAGAATTGTTTGGAAAACCCTGCAGCTATAAATGCTGCACAGATGCAGCGTAGGTGGGGGAACAGCTGTGGGTACCCATTATACTACAAATATGGTAGCCAGTTTTAATATTTGCAATAAAAATACGTTCCATTCTCTAATTAGAGCCTTTAAACACACTTGGCATGAATGAATCCTTTATCGTGATTTCTACATGCTTGTGTTTTCCAGCATTTAACACCCACTTATGGTAATATCGACGAGAGAGAAACATTGATTAAAGCCATGTGCCCTGTGTTTCAGGCCACTAAAGCACTGTGATTAATGCAGTACAGTCATTCATGAAGGTTAACATGATTCACTGTTGTTGTACCTGAGTTTGATCACAGTCTTGTGTTCAGATTTCTATATTTTAGGTGCAGCTGCAAAACATGCTTTAAAACTAAATAAGCTTTACTGATCAGTGTGGTGTGACTGTTGCATAAGCATCAAAATCCTTACCCACCTTTGATACATTTTATCTTTTTTTGCCACCAAAAAAGTCAGTTTCCTTTCTGATAACTGATGATGACCACAGTATTGGTTACTCTTCATCGTGTCATGGCACAGGTAGCATACTAGTAAAATTATTTATTTTACGTCTAGAGGCTTCAACCACCAGAGGACCAATCACAAATGACAATAGCAACCTGTGACCATGACAGTGAAAAGTAATAATTGTAACAAACTATGTACTGTATGATATTATCTGCTGAAAACCTTAGACTTCAAGTCTGTGCTGCATTGCAGAAACCTGCGGCAACATATTAATAATGACCAAAAACTTTTCTCATTTTGGCAGAATCCATTGCCCATTACAGTAGATACAGAAGATTGATTCATTCATTACATGTTTGTCATTATTCTGAAAAAACAAGAAACTTTACTTTTAACAACATACCACTTTATCTTGTTATGTCATAAAATGTTATCGTTATTTTATATGATGAACGTATCTCATTAAAACAAACTTTTTTCACTATTTTCAGCATCAGTTGCAAAGTTTTTATAACAGAAACTTCCATATATTGAGGAAAAAGATTTAGTCAGTGCCTACAGAGAAGACACTGTCGGATATGTTGTCTAGAAAAAGTGAAAATTACTGGTTTATATGGTTTGATTAATTTAATGATTAACCTAATGGTCTGATTAAAGTTTCTCTTTATAACAAGAAACCAAGTAAATACTTTCTGTCATGGTGGCATCAGTATGCTGCTGTAGAAACCAAAGCCAAAAAAACAGAAAATATGTAATAACAGTGATAATATCAGAAATATGTGATGTGGACTGCTTTTTATATGGGTCTCCTGTGTATTTCCAGTTTTCCCCAGAGACAGTAACGGATGTCATCTGAATGCACACTAACCCCACAGTGCTTGTTCTCGGCTTTATCCACTGAGCTTAATGGAGAATCAAGCCCGTACCCTACCCACTGGTCTACAGAGCCAGCGTGCTGCTCTGTTTAGTTTACTTGCATACAACACCAGCAGGCTTGAACTCCAGATGTAATCAGCGTCTGGTCACGCAGTCCCATTTAATGGCCATTACCTCTGAGTGCCACACAGCCAGGCAGCATGAAGCAGTCTTTGTAGTGTGCTCTCCAGAGACGTAGTGGCCTGGGAGAGGAAATTATGATTCAAGCCTCTCAGAATGGAGGCGTTGATCTGAGTCTGGGACCATGTAAACATCACAATAGTCCAGTCTTGCTGTGGGTGTATTTTGGCAGTTTGATGCTTGGTCTGTTATAGATTGGTGGAAAAAAATGCTTAAAAATGGAGGTTTGTTTGTTAGTCACTGTAAGAAGTTTTAGTTGCAGACCATATATTTCATTTTTAGAGATTATTATTTGTTCTTAGATGCTGAACTTCGACACAATCGATTAGGTTAGATCTTCAAATCTAAACAGCCGTAAACCTCCCCTGTAACAGTCCAGCTCTGGTTGTGTGTCAGAGCTCAACAGGAAGTGGAAAGACTGTTAACAGCGTGAGAGAGAGCAGAGAGCAGGCTGATTCTCAGAGGAAACAACTGTACGATTACCCTACACAAATTTATGCTTAACTGTTTTGTTGACTGCTGAAATGGAACTGTAGACCTTTTTTTTCTTTTTACATGTACTTAATCGGTGAAATTCCACAGGGAGGTCAGATACCATGGTCAGCTAGATGCCAGCATCCTGCTCTGGTTATATGATGGTTTCTTTACCTCACATACATTGCTGTGATCTTCATTTAAGATAAACTTGAAACTTTAGTATGGTCACGAGCTAAAGCTGCCATGGGAAAACTGTACTTCATGGCTTGGGAACATTTTTTCCATACATGGGCTGAAAACTACTGGCACCATTTAAAAAAATGTATCTATTACACCTTTGTTGAACTAGGGAGCGACTGAATTTGTTTTTTTAAAGGTAGGCAGCAGCAAAGAGTTATGCCCAAGGTTCTTTTACAGCAATTCTAGGTATTAAAATGTGAATAATCAGGCTTTAAACCTTTTGAAAAATCTCAACAACCATTGGAGTGATTGCCATGAAATTTGGTACAGATATTCATATTTCCCAAAGAATGAATCATCATGTTTCCCCTTATGCTACAAGCAGGTTAAAGTTTTATCTCAACATCTAGTATATGGATTTGGACAAAATCCTAAAGACCTTAAATCCTAAAGACTTTTACGCTCTCATGATTTTACCTTTAACACCATGATCAGCATGCCCACGTTAGCTTTTAGCTCATAGCAATGATGTCCTTAAGCACAGCCTCACAGAGCTACTAGCTTAGTGTTTTTTTTTTTTTTTAAATTTCTGCTGGCAAATGAGAAATCTCAAAATTAACTAAAGGAAAGTTATGAAAAATTAGTTTTCATTTAGTCTAGGTGAGACAGCCGGTGCTATTTAAGTTTTGTTAAAGAGTTTGTTGCTGTCAGCTCTGAATACGTGAGACACTTGATGTAGCTATGAGAGGTTAGCTTGGCTCTCTGGGAGTGGAGCAGCCACACACGCAGACACAAACAAACAAATAGCCCAGCTGCCACATTCTGACAACAGGTGGTAAAATGCTTTGGAATAGTTACTGCAGAGTCCATTGTGTGCGGTGTGTGTGTTTGTGTGCATAGACACTCACACTGTTAATTGTCAGCTCTAGGACTTGGAGCCAAGTAACAGTTTGACAGTAAACAGCCAAAGCTGAAACTAAAGGGTTCCTGCTTGACTCTGGCAAAGTCCCAGACAGAGACCAAGACATTAGACCTAAAAACATAAACACACAGCTCTGGCAGTCATATTTAAAACATGAAATGAAGTAAGACATTTGGTCTTTTCCCCCTTGTATTTTGTGGTGCAAATGTGGTTCTGCGGTGTATGTTAGAGTTCTAATCAAAGCAATTACATTCCAAATATTAGACATTTAATTACATGTTCAAAATGTCTCCAAGACAAAACTGCTAGCAGAACTGATAGTAAAGACAGAACAATCTCATCCAGTAAAAGAAAGAGGAGAAAGATCATATTATGAAGCCTTGCTATGTGAAAAATTGTGACCTGGCCACATTAAGTAATTTAAAGTAAGATTTTAAATTTGACCTCAAGTAACTTTCAAGCTAGTCATCCTGTTCTCATAGCTGTAGTTTATAAGTTTATATTTGGCTATTTTTCGGGGGGGGGGGGGGGGGGGGGGGTTGGACACTGTTGGCTGTGCAAAATCATGAATGTGACAGTCATGAATCAATAGAAAAATGTAATCACCTTTCATTTGTATGTATACTAGCATAAGTCTGTGTCCCCTCACCATTCTAAAAATAAAACTCTGCAAACTTTAAATAGACCTGGTGGTGCATCTTAATGTGGGGGTTAGGCAGGAGGGGGGGCAGTTTGATGTGTCTTCATGCAGCAGCTGGATGGCAAGATTTTCAGCTTTACCTCTGAGAAATGTTTGTGCAACAAAGAGTGCCATCTGTCACACACCAGTAGAATGATCAAAGAGCATAACGCTCACATACAAGAACTCAATGAACTATAGAGTTACTCAAATCTAATAGAAAAGCAAAAACCCAAAGTGCCTCAAACAGAAGCACAAGGCAAATTCTTTGGAATTTAAGAGAGACAAATTTGTTTTATTTCAAGGAAAGTGTTGAGAAATTTAGAAAAAAACACCCCTGTTTTTCTCCATCTACAAGAAATTGCACAGTTCTGACATAACATTTTCATGTATTTAGGTGTGAATGCAACAGAATAACTTACTATATATAACACAGTGTAATTACTGTAGTGCTCTTGTTCTGGTGGGATTCACCTTTAGTAAAGTGTTTTCCTGTGAGTAACAACTGAGGTGGGAGTCTATCTGTGTTATGTAGAAACTGTGTTCATGTGTGGGCTTGCATGTTTATTTGTTCTAGATGTGCTTGGCATTCATCAGAATAATCTCTCAGAAATTAGTCCCCATAATAGAGACTTAAATATATCCCTTCCAGGCTAGAAAATAAGAGTTATTTAAGGAGTGTTGCAGTGTTGCTGTAAAGTGTGAATAGTCTGATTGAGCAAGTAGCTTCAGGAGAGTCGGTGAAGTTAAGTAGCTGTCTTGTAGGTAAAAAGTCAAAGGTTCAGTCAGTGTTAAGCTGAGGAGGACGTCCAATGCGACTGTCAGAATGTGTTACTGGACATCATCTAAAATCACTGGAAGCAACTAACACGTCTCTGTTTCCTCATCAGTCCAAAGCCATGCGCGAGCGATGGCTCCTCCAGGGGATGGGAGTGGAGGAAGAGGAGACTCGGCGGAAACAGCTGGAACAGGATGAAGAACAAGGAAAGCGGCTGGAAGACATGATACATAGGTAATGAGCTTTGTTTAGTCTTTATGCTCCTCTTGGCATTGCTGCTTACATCTGTTCATTTGTTGTAGGATGTAACACATTTACAATACTAGTATAGTCTGACCGGGATACTGAACAGACACGAGTAACAGAGTAACAATAACAAAAGTTGTCACATCTGTTTTTGTTACACTGCATCTGCTTTTCTTTCTGGCTCTGCATTGTCTTTAGTTTTGACTGAACCAAGCTGTAACCTAAAATACAGATCATATCATCTTCTTGGCTTTCCCTTCATATGTCTTATATTCTGTCTGTTCAGCCAGCGGTGGCAGTTCTATGACACGGCCAAATGCCCGGCAACCACATTTTTACACCCCATCCACATGGTCCCATTTGTAAATAATATAAACACTGTACTTCATCTTGTTAACGCTGGTCAAAAACATCAGATAGTCTATGTATCACATGTGACACTAACAGTCAGGTACTGGTACTTTTTTAGCTGCAGAGTGAACATGCACTGTAGTAGATAGATTAAATTCTGATGACAGTATTAACAATAGTGGGGTCATTTACATCACTTTAATTATGTCATCTACTTTTGAAACATCAAACCAGACTCCCAAAATAGAGTTATAACTGCAATACTGTATATGTGTTACCACTCTAAAAACAGACGTAACAAGAGCTGACAAGAGGTCAAGACAACGAAGAATAGAATAGAGAGGATAAAAGAAGACGAGGGAGGCTTTAGAGAAAACGAGAGCTGGAGGTAAGGAAGGAAGAGGGGAAACTCATAAAGCAGAAACAGAAAGTTAAAAGATAGAAACAAGGCGAGTGAAAGAAGGGCGTAATTGCCAGAGGAAAGAGAGTGAGATATTGAGAAGATTGAAAAAGGGAAAAAAAGGAGAGAGTGATGTGATTCTGTGTGGACTTCCTGCGTTTGTGTCTCTGGGAGGAGCTTCCTGATTCCCATCAAGCTTTGCTCCGAGATAGTCACTTATTCCCTAATGAAGTTGGGGCATGAGATCACCAGTGCTATGAATAAAGTGCCAGCTTTTGTCATCATGATACTGTGTTTTCCACTGAAGGGGGGGGGAGGGGGAAGTGGGCTGGTCTGGGCTGCACCTTGTCCTCTCTGAGACAGAACATTTTAGATTCAGGGTTTTTATTTTTTAATTGTTTATATTTAAGGAGATGTTTACAGGTAGTATAGTAAAGAAGATTCAGCTTTTTCCTGAAGTGATGAATTAAGTTTTGTGGTGGAATGCAACGTTTTGCCAGTAATGCAAGTTTTAATAAAATGAATAAGTGAGTTGCTTATGAACTGTACATGTACTGTGAACCAAAGGTAGAGTACCACATGTCTGATGGCTAAATGGAAAGCATTAGTAATCCATAGACACAAGGTAGATCCTACATTCCCATATTTAGTACAGTATTTCTGTTAGTTTGCATGCCAATGTGAAGAGAACTGACAAAGAGTGAGTATGGTTGGCAGGGCCTGCCTCCTCTGCACCGTAATGCATGCATATATTTAATAAGCATCAGCAGGAATGCCCTTGAAAGTGCAGGCATAAAAAAATACTCTGCTTGGAACAATGCTGTGTGTATTTGATATGCATTTCCTAACAAAAAAAATATATTTACAGCATTCAAATTCTTAAAATGGCATCTACTCCTTCTGCCTCATTAAAAAATCTATTAATATGCAAACTCTGCACATACATTGTTCTGCACAGTGAACCTCAAACATCCAAATATTGGAACAATAAGAAAAAAGCATATTCACGAGGTTAGGAGGACTTTAAAATAAATCAGCAGAAATTGTCACCATCTAACACAGAATAATAGAAAATGTAACTTCATAGAAACTGCTGCATCAACAAAAACTTGTATATATAAAAATATGATAGAGAATAAATCTCAGTAGTGGAGTGGAAGACAGGCTGTTCCTCTTTAGGGCTTCTGTTGATTTCAGGCAGTGGGTGGGAAGTTAAAACTAATCATCTGACGTTCATAGTTCATGTATTTGAGCGATGGAGATCAGAGCACACTTAGGAAATTGGGATCTTGGAGAGGCTCTGGGTCAATTTGGCATCAGGCTCACACACCACCACCTCCTCATCTATCAAATCACTGTATGAAAGAGACTCTTTTAGCCACCAGCTACTGTAGCTTATCGCCAGCGCTGGAGCAACATCGACACTGTGGCAAACGCCAGGATAACATTCGCTCTGGTATAAACAGAGCAGCGGTGAATGGTCAAAGAGAGAGCATTGTAGACAAAGTACAGTTGTGATTGTGGAGCAGCTTTGTGTGAGTCAGTTCATTCATCTGCTGCTGAATAGATGTGTTGTCTGATAGTCTTTTTCAAAGGAGAGATATTGCAGTTTGTGGTTTCACTTACTTACAAAAGCAATCAAAACCACAAAGATAACTCTCTTCTACTGTCATGTGTTTTATAGTCTGGTTTCACTTTTTGTTTTTACAGTGTAGCTAATTCCAGCTTTATTAGTTTCTCTGAATAGCAACAGACAGGAAGCAGAGAACCATAGCTAAAATGAGAGTCAGACTCATGCTGCCATGATACAAGCATTTCTCACTTCACTAGAGCACAAAGAAGACCTGAATTCATTCTGTATTTTCAGCCTTTCTTTACCAGGCGGCTAGAAAGTTTCTGACTCAAACTCATTGGCGGATGCTTTGTGAAATAATGTAAGCCTGTTTTGGATCAGTTACATACCAATTGAGTCAGTTATCATCTTAAAACACTCCAATCAAAACTCCGGCAAAGCTTGGGTAACCAGGCTTTTTCCCTGCATGTTTATACATAAGAAATGCTGCAAAAACACTCAATGCAAGCCCATTACTGTTGTGAGCCAGGAGTCTCAGATGCATGCTGAAAATTGCTTCAAGAGGAGCTCAGCTGTCTGGGACTAAATTCTCAAGGCTTTCAGAAAACAATGTTCTCCAGTGGGTGCAATAAAAAAAAAGTCACAGAGCACATGTGTGGGAGTCAAAGGAGTGCCTTTCAGTCGCACAACCCCTAAACGTGAGACCCCATAACTGAACTATTTTTACACAAATAAACCCTCAAATATTAACCACAGGAAAATCCACATTATGAAAAACCCTTTTAAAAAAAAGGTCATTCATGCAGTGCATGTGATGTCATGCTGTGAAGGCGGAAGAAGATTCGATGTTGTTGTTGTTGTTTTGGACAGGACAGGACAATGATACATGCTGTGTGTGTGGGTGTGTTTGTGTGCATTTTATGGAGAGAGGGTGTGGCATCTATATTTACACCCTGCAGGACACCATCCCAGAATATCCCATAACCTGCACAGCACACAGAGTGTTTCCACTACTGACAGGACAGAGGTGAATGGTAGGGATGAATATGGACTCCGCATTATCTGTGCATGTGTGTGTGAGAAAAGAGAGAGAGAGAATAAAGCTGTGATCATGGATAAACTTGGATTTTCATAAAAGCTACATCTTCCTTCCCATGTAAACATTTCAGAAATAGACCCAACTGTCTTGTAACTAAAAGCACAGAAGCCCAGACACCTTCATCTTCGTCTCTTCCACTTTTACAGCTGTTGGACTAATAACACATCCACTACTGGACACTTTAATGACAGAAAGTGACAAAGACAAAGCGGCACCTCCTCTATGGAAACGTGTATTGTTTCAGGCACTGGAGAACACATAAACAAGAGCAAAAGAGAGAGGAGGAGCAGCTGTAACTGCCTGTAGAGAGCAACTCTGAGAGTTACTAACTTACTTTAAATGCATCGCAAGAGAAAGAAAAGAGGCAAGAGGGAACAAGGGTCCCTTCAGATTATCCATATAATTATGCAAACCTAATGGAAAACACATTATGAGAAACAAAACACAAGGACAACAGCAGTGTCTTTGTGTGTTGTCTTTTGACTTGAAACTGGAAATCACATAAAGTTGAGGGAAAAATGAGAAACAGTGCAATCTTTGTGCAGGTTATTACACATACCTCAGGTCATTGAGGCTGGAGAGCATAGAGAGAGGAAGGGGGGGGGGTAGAGTCAGTTTGTGTCGTGGTTTTTGTCAGTTGTAGCCCAAATTGAGCAACACACAAAAGCAATAGAGTGATGAAGAAATAGCAGGAGAAGACGCTAACTTTGCAGAGTCTGGAGAGCGAACAGACAGAAGGAGAAAGAATGAGAGAGATGTGGCAGCAGCAGCAGCAGTGGTAGTTTTACACATCTCCCTATCATTACACGGACAGGCTAAGTAAACAGAGAGAGACACACAGCAGCTAAAGGCCCTTTTCACAATGTGGCAGTGACCTGACCCGTACCCACACTGCGCTACTTTGGGATTATTGCTGTTTCATGTTGTACAGACAGCTCCGTTCACATGTAGCCATCACTGTGGGGGAGCAATGTGGGGTATTTTTGTATTTTTTTTGTATGCCACCACAGCTACAGGACAAGTGGAGAGTCTCCTATTGACGTAGGATCTTTTACGATGTGCATGTTTGCACTTTGAGGGAGTTCAGTCATATTTTTGCAGCCTTGATTAAACTAGGCCACTGCAGCAATATTAGTCTACTGCATACTTGACCTCTTTATGTATTTATACATAACATTTAGTTATAGTGCCTGCATTTCATATTTAATGAGCCTTATCAAGATGAGTAGCGTTTTTTCCTGCTAATGTATGGTTGCCAAGACTATTATTACTACTATTATTTTCCCTGCTGAATTCCACCACTGCAGTGACCTTAATTCTCCACACGGGATCAATAAAGATTCATCTATCAATTACCAGACCAGAAAACCTCTTTGCACAAAACAATACTGAAGAGACAAATGGAGTCTGTAGGCTGCATGAGGTCGAGCCGCCAATCTGCCAACAGCAAACTATACTTACTGCAACCAGCCCATTGAAGTGCCCTGTATCATGTTACATAACGATCTAAGAATATTTGTCTTTTGCCTCACAGTGGCATTATGAGAGCACACAGCTTTTAACTGACCTGGAAAGTGTGATGCAGTTCAGTTCAGATCATTTCGCTGCAGTTCAGCTCTGTATGGGTAGTTTACTTAGTCTATGTGCCCTTATTACAGAGCTTATCAATCATTTTAGACAGATTTATTATTACTGATCCATCATTCAGAAGCATAATCCACACTAATTTGCTTTAATTTGCTAACTAAATAACTCTAAATTTAAATATAGTGTAGATACAGCACCACGATGAGGCCGTGTTCACAGAACTCTGCAATATTTTTAGTCAGACGCAGCTGCTTGGCAAATATTTTGCTGCTTCAGGCTTATTTTCTTAACCTCAGACCTAACACCAGACAGATACCATTTTACCTCGAGCTGAATGCAACTGTAGTGAAAACAAACTGCATACGCCAAAATTGTACCCAACAAAACTGCTTCAGAGTCAAACAGTAGTCCCTGAATGTGTGGTACAGTAATTTAGACAAAGACTCCAGAAGAATATAGGGCACAAAGTAGCCATGCGTCATGTTTTGAACGCTGATTGAAGATGAAATTCTCAACTCCAGCAAAGCCTGCTGTTTCTTTTTAGTTTTAAACTTACAATAAACTCTGCACTTGGTTCATGTTCCACCTTTCCAAAAACCGAAAACATTTTACATTTGGGATCAATCTTGACATCAAAACAAATCTTTTCAGGCAGAACAGGTTCTGTATAAAGAACAATGAAAAGGTCGTTCGTCATGGCCATTTGGCTGAGCAAAACACGAATGTCTTGTCATTCCTCAGAGACGTTAGAGTGTTCTGTGATCTGGTTTTTATCCTCACACGCCCTCCTGATGTACTTTTGGTTGATTTTACAGGCTTATAATTTCAGCCTGTTAAACTGATGTTCTTAATTAAATTCAACTACACAAAAAAAATCCCTGGTTGGATACCTTTATCTGGCAAACACATTATTTTTTACCAGCAGAGACTGAATACATAGCAAAGGTGCTCACAGAAGTGACAAATAAAACAAAGCTCTACTTCATGTTGTAAGCACTGACATTTAATGTAGTACTACTGTGCATTACTGAGTGAAATATTGGACTTCAACATTTATCTGATCTTCAGCAACTTACAGCTTAAGTGATATTCTTCATGGGCAAGTCTTATTCTATATCTAGTATATCTAGTAAGAGTATTCTTGGTGGATAGATTAGTAGTCATACTGCTGAACTTGCCACAGCACAACCTGTAATTTGCCTTTTTGTACCCTTTAAACTACATACAATGTTACAGATCTAGAAAAAATACTATCAATGCTATATTTAGTTTTATGTGTGTGAATTTTAGATGATAGTTAATCAGTAATGATGAAAATTCAGTTTATTTGTCCCAAAGGGGCAATTGGTTCTGCTGCAGTAGCAAAGGAAACAACACAGGGTGAGACACACAAGATAAAAACCTCAAATATTAGAAAAAGACAGATAAATACAAGAGGAAAAGTTGAACACATTAAGGATAAAAGTTACAGTATTAGTGAAGAAAAAAGAGGGGAAACAGTTCAGGGTGGTGGGTGCTGTCAGATATGATGGATTCTGCTTTCCTTTGTTGCACAGTTCCTTTTCTTTTCTGTTTTTTCTGCTGTGTGAATAATGTTGCACTTTTTTGAGTTTCATCCCCATTGCGAATTAGTTTTTCTGGTTGAGGTTGAAAAATGCATATCAGCAGATGAAAGGAAAAAGTGAAAACTGACTCAATAAAAATGTAATAAAACAATGTCATCAGTGATCTGTCAATTTTCCTCAGCTGGAGACGCTGCTGGATTTTCTTACTCAGCATATATGTATTCCTATCATAGATCATCTTATTGTCAATTATGACGTCCAAATACCTGTAAGACTCAACAATCTCAACATCTTGTCTGTGTGAGTTGTCGCTTCTGTATCTGGGTGTGTGAACAGGGCATTAACACAATCCTAACTCAGAGGCCAAAAATAAGACGTGTAAGACAACTTAGGGATGGATGATCTACTCCAAGCCTACTATACATCCCTAGTAAGTGATGTGAATTCAATTTGTGAAATTAAAACAGGTTAACAGGTTTCAGCCTCGCCGGTCACGGAAACAGTAGATGCTCCTTTTCTGTTTTTATGCCAAGTGTCATTCCTCACATCCTGCTTGCGATCTGCGGCACAGATCATACACAGGACAGAAACAGGAAGAAGCAGAGCACTGTATAATAGCATATTATAAATCTCTACCTGCCTCATTGCAGAGGATGGTTAAGGACAGTCTGCTGATGCATGATATGGCTTTGCAGGTTGCAATGTGGTTTTTCAGTATGAGTAAGCAAATGTAAAAAATGCCCCCCAAAAAAAGGAATTTTAGTAAGTGGTTTCGAAGGAGGTAAAATATTAAAACATGAGTCATGTCTGCTACTCACTGGAAAAACCCTAAACTCTATCCATGTGTGGTCATCTGTCATTAGTTAGACTTTTATCCTTCCAAGGTGATCATGATCTTCATGTAAACTAAAACATAACATCATGTAATTATACAGAAGATTAAAAGGGTCATATTTGTAATATGGCCTCAGCAGAAGACTGTCACAAACTGGCTCAGAGTCAGCAACAAAAAAGTGAATCACACATTAAAAAAAGCTTCTAAAATGCATTTATTGTCACTTGAGATATAATTATGTTAGTCAGCTAAATCAGTAATGAATGCAATGTGTGGATGAGTGAAGTGTGACGCATGCAAACAAAACAAAACCCAAACCCATCTGGCTGGCCTCTCCAGAGAGGGTTGTCATCTGTTCATTCCACCTTAACATACCCGCTCACTGTCTTTCTCGCTGTCTGTTAAGGTAGACTGACTTTTAAGGTAGACCAGTTGTTCTCAATTAGTGACAATCTCAGCTGCTCCTAAACAGCACTTGGGCCACCCAGTTAAAAATAACGTTATAAGCATGTCGAGTGGGAAGGGAGAGCTGATCATGAGTGGTCACTCGACACACATGTGGAGACGCATTCTAATACCAGGTGTGAACTGACGTACTTTGAGCTATCCACTTATGATCAGATAACCCAAGACAAATGTTAATGCCAGGGGAGAACCGTCTTTTCATGAATATGGAACGTGTAGGACATGATATTCATTAGCCGTATATTAGACATAATTAATAGATTGATGATCTTCACAAATCACAACTGCTTGTGTTTGAAGTCATTAATATAATGACTGCAAGGCTGGTGTGTGAGCAGCTGGTGAAAAATCAACCACATCTATAGAAAATACTTTGCTTTCGATAACAATTTCTATCAAATATGGCTTTTCCACAAATAAAAGCTCTATTAATTCATTAGTCAAACATCCAGCTGAAAAACTAAAACATATTTTTGACTGGAGGAGGACTTAAAGCTTCTTTAGCTTCTTACAAACTTATAGCTATTGTTATTTGTTTTTGTCAGTTTCATCTTCATTGAACAAATTGACATGTTCAGAGTAAACATGGGAAGATAAAGCTAATACAGCTGTCATATTTTGCAACCAGCCTTCATGGACTATGGGATGGATGTACAGCTCCGCCCACTGAAGCTCACCTCCACCAATATGGTTAATGCATCTTCCCAACAGCTCGCTGTCTGAAAAGTATACTTGAAAAACTCCAGGAGAAAAACTGTACCTAAAGACAACTTTTTAACCATCACATACACAGTTCACACATAATACCATGTTTAAATGAACTCATCTTTACAGTGTGGTCACCCCTCGTTTCGTCTTTCAAACCATCAGTCTGTCATTGCTTTTGTCTACGTCAGTATCACTGACAGTCTCTGTACATGTGGACACATGCCCAAATACACACACACACCATCCACCACACATAAAACCAGATGTCTGTGCTTCCTCCTCTTCCTCCTCCTCCTTCTCCTCTTGTATGATGTGGAAAGCAGTTGCTGCCCACCCTGGGCGTATCCATAGCAACTGGCCCGCACTCGGTTGACAGGGTGGGACAATGACTTCACTGGTGTCTTTCAGGAACGCCACAGAGATAGTAACACTGCCAGACATACAAATATAAGGACAAGACATAATAAAGACTATATCTAGGGGCATCTTGAGGTCATGGTACTGTCTCTCTCTCCCTCTCGGTCTCTCTGTCATACACACACACACACACACACACAAATCACATAACCTATTATGTAAAATAGATAAATAGATTTTAGGCTAATTAGATGGATTAATAGACGTCTTTGTTAGATCTGTGGAGTGCCTTGTGTAACAAACCTCTAAATTCAACAATGTCTCCACTCGATTCTTTACAAGTTCAATAGTATTTCAAGATGAAAATAAAGATGGGAAATACAGCAGTGTTACCATAGGATTAGTAATGAAACAGACAAGTGACATCATGTTATTTCTTCTCTTTTAGTTCTCACAGTTTTGGCCTTGTTTGAGGTTTGATCACTAGGGGGTGCCAGACACAAGCATGCCTGGGTGGCTCTCTACTCTGCACATTATCCAAAGTCCATGGAGAGGTTGATGCCAGTTGAAACACAGGAATACACACTTGATCCAGTCCAGTCTAAGAGTCCTGTAAGAAATGCTGTCTTTGTGAAGCTTCTCACCTCCATTCTCTCCATATCTTCTCACCGACCCTTCCAACCTACAGTCTTCCCTACTCAGTGCTTTCACAGTAATATGAACTCATCAAGTGCCAGAGACACAATATGAGTCCCTACAGAGTATTACAGTAATATTAGAGTGTTTTATCATCCACACAGAGAAGGGTTTAGATTTATATCAGTGTTCCAAGAAATTTTACTAGGGTGTGTGCACAACAGATGCCAACATGATGACATACCCCATTCATGAATATTTATAACTTTTGACTGGTAGGATGCTCCTCATAATATAAGATCTACAGTGGTGGTAATGTTTAAAATACCCCAAACAACAGAAACCTGCATCCTTCTCCGGTCACAAATTTTGCTTCTCTCCCATTTTGACAAGACTTCACGCTGCTCAAGGGAAGCAGAGGTAATATCCATTTCCCTCCAGAAAGGGAAAAGAGGAAACAAGTTAGGGAGGAGCAAGGAAAAGTAGCAACATGGGAGGGAAAAGTGTCCAGCCATAGTTATTGGTTCTAAAGGTGAGGGTAAAACAAGATATAACTGAGGGAATCTTCAATATCAAAGCCCAAGAGAGTTTATTCAAAACGTGTGACACAAACTCCAGTCTCATACCTGTCTGTAAAACTATCCTTGCTTTGTGGAGCAGTTTATATTGCAATGACAGAGGAAGTTAAGTACAAGTGGATGGGACAACACATCTAATAAGCTATGACTGCATCCTCCGTTTTGAACTACCTCTTATCTTCATCAAAGATTAGCACTGTCAAGAATACTTGCTTTTGGTCAATGGTGTGACTTTGAGATTTATCAGAGTTGAACTTGATGTAAAAATGTTGCATGGACTTCACCTAGCAAGCAAATACATTATTTGCGGTGATTCCACTGGAATGAATTGGTTGCTGGATTGGATGCTGCTTGGTTGAACAGATCTGGTGTTATATTTACTTCTGGTTAATTTTATAAAATGACTGTAAGAAATTCTTGCATTTCAAGTAGTCTATTTCCATGAACTGATTGCACATTGTTGTGTAGTCCTTGCAAACTCGATTCAAGGTTGGGTAATTGTTTCTCATACAAGCAAGGCTCCAGTTAAATATAGGATGTGCAATCCAGCATTGCTGTATTTATAAATAACTGCAGTCTCACTGCAGTCACCACTCCTTAACCACAGAATACACTTAGATATAAAGTTGGAGAAAGCACTTAAATAAGAAAAGAAAAGGTAAGAGTGCAAAAAATAACATTAAAAGTAAGAACAAGAATCATGGTTACTGTCACGTGCTGACCGACACCTACAATATGTTATGAGTATTTTAGCATCCTATCAGGTTCCAGCCCAGATGAGCCACATATACTGTAGTATAATGGAAATTACACTCAAGACATGGTGCTGGTTGTCTTCATAAAGGACACTGGTTTTAGAATGGCAATTGTCCATGTTGCTATCTTTGC